>NC_060180.1:65837384-65892384 GCF_021184085.1 Oncorhynchus gorbuscha
TGTCTCTCTCTGTGTCTGTCTCTGTCTGTATGCTTCTCTGCTTCTCTCTTTTCCTTTCTGTCGCTATCTCTGTCTCTCTCTCTCTCTCTTTCCCCTTTGTCTCCATATCTCTCTCTTTCTTTCTGTCTTTTTCTCTCTGTCTCTCGCTCTTTCTGTCTCTCTTTCTCTCTCGGTGTCTTTTCTCTGTCTCTCTCGCTCTTCTCTGTCTCTTCTCTGTCTCTCTTTTTTCTTTCTCTCTTTTGGTCTCTCTTTCTCTCTTGTTCCCAGAGCTCCCCTTCATCTCAGAGGGTATTAGTTGCTTGGTGGCCATGTGCCAATCACATGGTAGTCATGTGGTAGAGCTCAGGTTACCTCATACTTTTTAACAACTAATTTAGGATCAGCCCAAACTTACCCTAAACCATGTTCTGCTACACAACAAAAGCAGCCCTGGAACAGTGGTTAAAGGTTTAAAATACAGTGGGGGAAAAAAAGTATTTAGTCAGCCACCAACTGTGCAAGTTCTCCCACTTAAAACGATGAGAGAGGCCTGTAGGTACACTTCAACTATGACAGACAAAATGAGAAAAAAAATCCAGAAAATCACATTGTAGGATTTATTATGAATTTATTTGCAAATTATGGTGGAAAATAAACTTTTGGTCGATAACAAAAGTTCATCTCAATACTTTGTTATATACCCTTTGCTGGCAATGACAGAGGTCAAACCTTTTCTGTAAGTCTTCACAAGGTTTTCACACACTGTTGATGGTATTTTGGCTCATTCCTCCATGCAGATCTCCTCTAGGGCAGTGGTTTTGGGACTGTTGCTGGGCAACACAGACTTTCAACTCCCTCCAAAGATTTTCTATGGGGTTGAGATCTGGAGACTGGCTAGGCCACTCCAGGACCTTGAAATGCTTCTTATGAAGCCACTCCTTCGTTGCCTGGGCGGTGTGTTGGGATCATTGTCATGCTGAAAGACCCAGCCACGTTTCATCTTCAATGCCCTTGCTGATGGAAGGAGGTTTTCACTCAAAATCTCATGATACATGGGCCCATTCATTCTTTCCTTTACAAGGATCAGTCGTCCTGGTCCCTTTGCAGAAAAACAGCCCCAAAGCATGATGTTTCCACCCCCATGCTTCACAGTAGGTATGGTGTTCTTTGGATGCAACTCAGCATTCTTTGTCCTCCAAACACGACGAGTTGAGTTTTACCAAAAAGTTATATTTTGTTTCCATATGACATTCTCCCAATCTTCTTCTGGATCATCCAAATGCTCTCTAGCAAACTTCAGACGGGCCTGGACATGTACTGGCTTAAGCAGGGGGACACGTCTGGCACTGCAGGATTTGAGTCCCTGGCAGCGTAGTGTGGTACTGATGGTAGGCTTTGTTACTTTGGTCCCAGCTCTCTGCAGGTCATTCACTAGGTCCCCCCATGTGGTTCTGGGATTTTTGCTCACCGTTCTTGTGATCATTTTGACCCCACGGGGTGAGATCTTGCGTGGAGCCCCAGATCGAGGGAGATTATCAGTGGTCTTGTATGTCTTCCATTTCCTAATAATTGCTCCCACAGTTGATTTCTTCAAACTAAGCTGCTTACCTATTGCAGATTCAGTCTTCCCAGCCTGGTGCAGGTCTACAAATTTGTTTATGGTGTCCTTTGACAGCTCTTTGGTCTTGGCCATAGTGGAGTTTGGAGTGTGACTGTTTGAGGTTGTGGACAGGTGTCTTTTATACTGATAACAAGTTCAAACAGGTGCCATTAATACAGGTAACGAGTGGAGGACAGAGGAGCCTCTTAAAGAAGAAGTTACAGGTCTGTGAGAGCCAGAAATCTTGCTTGTTTGTAGGTGACCAAATACTTATTTTCCACCATAATTTGCAAATAAATTCATCAAAAATCCTACAATGTGATTTTTTCTAATTTTGTCTGTCATAGTTGAAGTGTACCTATGATGAAAATTACAGGCCTCTCTCATCTTTTTAAGTGGGAGAACTTGCGTAACGGATGTGAAACGGCTAGCGTAGTTAGCGGTGCGCACTAAATAGCGTTTCAATCAGTGACGTCACTTGCTCTGAGACCTTGAAGTAGTAGTTCCCCTTGCTCTTCATCTCTGTGGAGCGATGGGTAATGATGCTTCGAGGGTGACTGTTGTTGATGTGTGCAGAGGGTCCCTGGTTCGCGCCCGGGTATGGGGCGAGGGGACGTTCTAAAGTTATACTGTTACACTTGCACAATTGGTGGCTGACTAAATACTTTTTTGCCCCACTGTAAATAGACATGGCTGAACTGAAGAATTTCCCCATTATAAGGCTGTTGGTGACTAATAAGGAAGTTAGCAGAGGTCATGTTATTAAGAGGAACTTACTACTATATACATGGCTTGGTCACATCCAGAATAGCGACTGTCCACTGTACACTCCCTTATGATATCAACAACTCAACGGTCACATTTTGGCACTGAATACTGGCCAATACAGCTGCGGTTTAATCATTATCCAGGGAGGACTTATGTACCCAAACGTCTTTATGCAACATGCAAATCAAATCTATACCAGTTACCCATCTCAATTTCCCAGAAGTCGTTTTTTTTGTGTGCAGTTACATAGAATCATTTCAGTTTCAGTTTGAGGGAGGAAATTCTAACTACATATTTCACAGAGGAAGTTGGTGGACATGAGCAACTGGAACCGACTTCTGGCCTTCATGAAGAAACGCCACTCAGAGAATATCTCAATCTACTTCTTGTCCAAAAGTATAAGTAACACTGTATAAATGGGTTGCTTTACCACCAGCAAACACATTGGATACATTGGAGTGTTTTTTTTAAGAAGGTTTCATTTAATAAGAGTGCTCTCTCTTTTGAAGAGAAGAATTTGGCTGTGGCTAAGTTCAATTAACTTCACCCATCAAAGTGATGCATTATTCCCATATGCGTGAAGAGTCCGATGGACCAATGCGTCAACCGCGGCCTTAGTTAGCCAAAACAGAGAGCCGGGAGAATATCCTGACACATAGGCATTGGTTTAATCAGCTTAATCTACATTTGACATTTTTCACATTTTAGTCATTCAGCAGACGCTCTAATCCAGAGTGATTTACAGTTAGTGCATTCATTGTAAAATAGCTACTTGGGACAACCCCATATCACAGTCATAGCAAGTACATTTTTCTCAAAGTAGCTATCAGCAAAGTCAGAGCTAGTAAGGGGGGGGGGGTCTCCCACAACACCTTCCCCGTACACTGGTTGTAACCAGGAGTACAACTACGACTGATAGTGACTTTTGATAGCAGGTTAGGGTGAGCATTTTAGCTAACCCTAATCATTTTCCTAACCTTAACCTAATTCTTCTAACCTGCTACGAAAAAAGTAACTTCCAGTAGTAGCTGTATGGCACCTAGTCAGAACCCCGTACACAAGCACAACATATACGGTCATTGGTGTTTTCTCATTTGGGCAACAACCTGTCCTCCGTCCTCTCTCCTCCGTGACCAGGGAAGTAGTTGAGTGGTCGAGGAGTGTGTCAATTCGTTATAGGCAAACAGAAGAGTGTCCTCCCCTTCTCAACTGCCAACCTTCATTGAGGATACTCGTGTATCCTACCAGAGAAAGGTATGTCGCAAAACACTCCTGTGTATAGGTCCAAAAAGTTCCTATATGAAGCATCCCAAGGTTAATGCTATGTGCATCGTTTTTAAGGTATTGTGAAACTATTGAAATATGTAACTTTCCGGGTTTTATCACTTTTATTGATTAGTTTACTGAGTTCCAAAATATATTGCTGTTGCTAACTAGCATTTCTACGTGCTGTTGATGGCTAGCTGGGATGTTGCCATTTGCTAGCGCGTCATTATCACAGATGTAGTCAAATAATGATTTACTTCTCTCATTGACTTCCCGGCCTGATCTGCTTGGTCTGTTTCGAAAGCGTTCCCAGAAGTCTCACAATGTTGTGCATCTGGGTTTAGAAAGCTCCCGTTAGGTCTGAATGTGATAAATACCACTTGATATTGTAGCTTGTTTATAATAGTATTTTTGTACACGAGTTGTATTTTTTTATATATATTTTTTTTATATAACCTTTATTTAACTAGGCAAGTCAGTTAAGAACAAATGCTTATTTACAATGACGGCCTACCCCGGCAAAACCTGGACGACACTGGGCCAATTGTGCGCCGCCCTATAGGACTCCCAATCACAGCCGTTGTGATACAGCCTGGAATCGAACCAGGGTCTGTAGTGACACCCCTAGCACTGAGATGCAGTGCCTTAGACCGCTGCACCACTCGGGAGCCCCTAGTTTTAATATGATCAACACTAAGAGGACCTAGCAATGCACTGCAGCCGCCATGGCATTTCTCTTGAAATGTTATTTTCTTTTTCACTTTGACCTGCTGCTATCAGGCAGTGAGCAGGCTGTTAATGAGTGAGTGAGTCAATGAATGGGGGAGGACCGGAGGGGTGTGTGTGCGTTGAGAGCACTGGTTGAGAGAGTGCTGCAGCAAGAGCTGGGCTCCCGAGTGGCGCCTTTGGCTGTATCACAACCGGCCGTGATTGTGAGTCCCATAGGGCGGCGCACAATTGACCCAGCGTCGTCCGTGTTTGGCCGTGGTAGGCAGTCATTGTAAATAACAATTTGTTCTAAACTGATTTGCCTAGTTAAATAAAGGTGAAATAAAAATGGAAAAAAAGAGGCAAACTGGGTGGTTTGAACCATGGATGCTGATTGGTTGAAAGCCATGGTATATCCGACATGTACCAAGGGAATGACAAAAACATACATTTTTACTGTTCTATTTACGTTGGTAACCAGTTTATAATAGCAATAAGGCAACTCAGGGGTTTGTGATATATAGGCCATATACCACACCTCCTCGGGCCTTATTACTTACTCATAGCAGTTTTAAAAAATTAAATCGACATCAATTGATGTAACATTTAATAAGGGTGATTTATCTTTTCTCTTCCGACATATTCTTAAACTCGCAAGAATTGTTATTTTGATGGAAAACCAAATTTTGCTTCTTAGTCTACATTGTTAAAAATTAAGTTGATAATCCTTCTTAATTCCCTCGATAACATTATGTAAAAAAAAAAGGGTTATTGGATAAATGTGGTAACTTCTCTCTTGCTGTAAATGTTTTAGGGGCTAGTTTTGGTTTTCAGGGTCATTGGGTTTATATTTTAGCTAGACCTGGCAACCCTGTGTCTGATACATGTTTACTCGGTCTTGACTGGGTCTTGGACAGTGAGGACTCGTCATTTCTGCCAGAGACCATCCTAGACCAGCAGAGTAAAAACTAATACAGTAATTAACAGCTTCAATTGGACTGCAACAGGGAGAGAGACACAGCTACATGTGCGCTCTCACATTTTTCAACATGTTTTTTACAAAAAGATTTTGAGTTAGAAAAACGTGGATTTTTCAGCAGGGACATATACAGGATGCTACCCTCCACAGCAGATTCAAAACTCCAAAATAAAACCACATTTTGGACTAAATTACCTGGAAGGATTACTACTACCAAGGATTTCCTTTTCAAGCTATACAGAGGGTGCACTGGCAAACAAACAGCAGAGACAGACCAGATACAACTTCAATTCGCACTGCGGTGTGAAGTGAGAGGTGTTGAAGCCTTTGAGCCAAACAAATGACAGGAGTCTCCCACAGTCTCTCTACAAGAAATATGCCTCCAGAAATAAAAGCTTCTCCCACAGTCTCTCTACAAGAAATATGCTTCCAGAAATAAAAGCTTAAAAATAAAAGCTGTGGTCCTTCTGTAGCTCAGTTGGTAGAGCATGGCGCTTGTAACGCCAGGGTAGTGGGTTCGATCCCCGGGACCACCCATACGTAGAATGTATGCACACACGACTGTAAGTCGCTTTGGATAAAAGCGTCTGCTAAATGGCATATATTATTATTATTATTATTATAAAAGCTTATCCCACAGTCTCTCTACAAGAAATATGCCTCCAGAAATAAAAGCTCATCCCACAGTCTCTCTACAAGAAATATGCCTCCAGAAATAAAAGCTTCTCCCACAGTCTCTCTACAAGAAATATGCCTCCAGAAATAAAAGCTCATCCCACAGTCTCTCTACAAGAAATATGCCTCCAGAAATAAAAGCTTCTCCCACAGTCTCTCTACAAGAAATATGCCTCCAGAAATAAAATATAATAATAATATATAATATATGCCATTTAGCAGACGCTTTTATCCAAAGCGACTTACAGTCATGTGTGCATACATTCTACATATGGGTGGTCCCGGGGATTGAACCCACTACCCTGGCGTTACAAGCGCCATGCTCTACCAACTGAGCTACAGAAGGACCACAGTCTCTCTACAAGAAATATGCCTCCAGAAATAAAAGCTTATCCCACAGTCTCTCTACAAGAAATATGCCTCCAGAAATAAAAGCTTCTCCCACACCTACTCCCATTGCCTGCTGCACTGCTGCACGGATTCCACCTGGTGATCTGTTCACTGTCTGCCCTGGCCTGTCTCCCTCTGTCTGGTACAGGTACCCCCACCACACTCCCCCTCTCTGTTCACTGTCTGCCCTGGCCTGTCTCTCCCTGTCTGGTACAGGTACCCCCACCACACTCTCCCCTCTCTGTTCACTGTCTGCCCTGGCCTGTCTCCTCCTGTCTGGTACAGGTACCCCCACCACACTCCCCCCTCTCTGTTCACTGTCTGCCCTGGCCTGTCTCCCCCTGTCTGGTACAGGTACCCCCACCACACTCCCCCCTCTCTGTTCACCGTCTGCCCTGGCCTGTCTCTCCCTGTCTGGTACAGGTACCCCCACCACACTCGCCCCTCTCTGTTCCCAGTCTGCCCTGGCCTGTCTCTCCCTGTCTGGTACAGGTACCACCACCACACTCGCCCCTCTCTGTTCACTGTCTGCCCTGGCCTGTCTCTCCCTGTCTGGTACAGGTACCCCCACCACACTCGCCCCTCTCTGTTCACTGTCTGCCCTGGCCTGTCTCTCCCTGTCTGGTACAGGTACCCCCACCACACTCCCCCTTCTCTGTTCACTGTCTGCCCAAAATTCTGAATGCTGCCCCCTACCCTAGTGAGGTTAAAGGTAGCTGCCCCTATCATCGCCAAGCCTATATACAACCTTTTTAATCTGTCTCTCCATTCTGGGGAGGTTCCCATTGCTTGGAAGACAGCCACGGTTCGTCCTTTATTTAACAGGAAGATCAAGCTGATCCTAATTGTTATAGGCCTATTTCCATTTTACCCTGTTTATCAAAAGTGTTGGAATAACTTGTCAATAATCAACTGACTGGCTTTCTTGATGCCTATAGTATTCTCCCGGGTATGCAATCTGGTTCACGCTTAGGCTATGGATGTGTCACTGCAACCTTAAAAGGTCCTTAATGATGTCACCATTGCCCTTGATTCTAAGCAATGTTGCGCTGCTATTTTTATTGACTTGGCCAAAGCTTTTGATACGGTAGGCCATTCCATTCTTGTGGGCCAACTAACGAGTATTGGTGTCTCTGAGGGGTCTTTGGCCTGGTGTGCTAACTACAGTGGGGAGAACAAGTATTTGACACACTACCGACTTTGCAGGTTTTCCTACTTACAAAGCATGTAGAGGTCTATACTTTTTTTCATAGATACACTTCAACTGTGAGAGAAGGAATCTAAAACAAAAATCCAGACAATCACATTGTATGATTTTTAAGTAATTCATTTGCATTTTATTGCATGACATAAGTATTTGATACATCAGAAAAGCAGAACTTAATATTTGGTACAGAAACCTTTGTTTGCAATTACAGGGATCATACGTTTCCTGTAGTTCTTGACCAGGTTTGCACACACTGCAGCAGGGATTTTGGCCCACTCCTCCATACAGACCGTCTCCAGATCCTTCAGGTTACGGGGCTGTCGCTGGGCAATACGGACTTTCAGCTCCCTCCAAAGATTTTCTATTGGGTTCAGGTCTGGAGACTGGCTAGGCCACTCCAGGACCTTGAGATGCTTCTTACGGAGCCACTCCTTAGTTGCTCTGGCTGTGTGTTTCGGGTCGTTGTCATGCATCCAGATGGTCATTGGCAAACTTCAGACGGGCCTGGACATGCGCTGACTTGAGCAGGGGGACCTTGCGTGCACTGCAGGATTTTAATCCATGACAGCGTAGTGTGTTACTAATGGGTTTCTTTGAGACTGTGGTCCAAGCTCTCTTCAGGTCATTGACCAGGTCCTGTCGTGTAGTTCTGGGCTGATCCCTCACCTTACTCATGATCATTGATGCCCCACGAGGTGAGATCTTGCATGGAGCCCCAGACCGAGGGTGATTGACCGTCATCTTGAACTTCTTCCATTTTCTAATAATTGCGCCAACAGTTGTTGCCTTCTCACCAAGCTGCTTGCCTATTGTCCTGTAGCCCATCCCAGCCTTGTGCAGGTCTACATTTCTATCCCTGATGTCCTTACACAGCTCTCAGTTCTTGGCCATTGTGGAGAGGTTGGAGTCTGTGTGATTGAATGTGTGGACCGGTGTCTTTTATACAGGTAACGAGTTCAAACAGGTGCAGTTAATACAGGTAATGAGTGGAGAACAGAAGGGCTTCTCAAAGAAAAACTAACAGGTCTGTGAGAGCCGGAATTCTTACTGGTTGATAGGCGATCAAATACTTATGTCATGCAATAAAATGCTAATTAATTACTTTAAAATAATTCAATGTGATTTTCTGGATTTTTGTTTTAGATTCCGTCTCTCACAGTTGAAGAGTATCTATGATAAAAATGACAGATATCTACATGTTTTGTAAGTAGGATAACCTGCAAAGTCGGCAGTGTATCAAATACTTGTTCTCCCCACTGTACCTCAAAGAGTGCAGTGTATAAAGTCAGAACATCTGCTATCTCAGCCACTGCCTGTCACCAAGGGAGTACCCCAAGACTTGATCCTAGGCCCAACGCTCTCCTCAATTTACATCAACAACATAGCCCAGGCAGTAGGAAGAACTCTCATCCATTTATATGCATATGATACAGTCTTGTACTCAGCAGGCCCCTCCCTGAATTTTGTGTTAAATGCTCTACAACAAAGCTTTCTTTGTGTCCAACAAGCTTTCTCTGCCATGGACCTGGTTCTGAATACCTCCAAAACAAAGGTCATGTGCTTTGGTAAGAAGAATTCCCCTCTCCCCACAGGTGTGATTACTACCTCTGAGGGTTTAGAGCCATCAATGCTCCTTCTAGGACACATCACTGCACTCTATACTCCTCTGTAAACTGGTCATCTCTGTATACCCGTCGCAAGACACACTGGTTAATGCTTATTTATAAAACCCTCTTAGGCCTCACTCCTCCCTATCTGAGATATTTACTGCAGCCCTCGTCCTCCACATCCAACACCTGTTCTGCAAGTCACATTCTGTTAAAGGTCCCCAGAGCACACACATCCATGGGTTGCACGTCTGTTCAGTTCTCTGCAGCTAGCGACTGGAACGAGCTGCAACAAACACTCAAACTGGACAGTTTGAACTCAATCTCTTCATTCAAAGACTCAATCATGGACACTCTTACTGACAGTTATGGCTGTTTTGGGTGAACGTAATTCACAACAGTCTTGAAATTCAAGGATTGCATGTTCGCATCACGTTGGGGACAACTGTAGCATTTTAGCTAACCTTTCTTAACCTAAACATAATTCTAAATGTAATCCAATTCACCTAACCTGATATGTAAATTCTCCCTGGAATTCTCCTTTGTTGTTATGGTACAAATAGCAACCTGGTCTCAGATAACTGTGATCAGACCAAGTACTTTGAAGTTGCTCTGGAGCGGAAAGGTGGAATAAACGAGTCAGGAGCAGATTTTCTTAATTGAACAAAGTTCTCTATTGAGGAATTTCGTTCTTCTTAAACATTCCAACACAATCAAGGTTGATCTCCCAAGGAAAACACAAATCTTTTTTTTTCCAAGAACAAGGAACATAAGGAGAGCATCTTTAAACTATAACATAAATCACAGGTGTGTCACCGCCTGTGTCACCGCCTTAACGATCCATCCATGGAGAGCTCCCTTCCGGTGGTTGTCCGGATCCGTGGTAACCCTCCCCAAGAGGTGGTGGGTCCCCTTCTCCCTTCCGAAAGGTACGTCCTCTCCTTTGTAGAAGCAAAAACTATTTTCTATTTACTAAATCGAGCAGATTTACTTACAGAATCATACGATTTGCCCTGAGATCACATTATGGAGATGTGAGACAGGATATGTGTTTTACTTTTCTTCAAGGTCCTCTATAGAAAAATTGTCAGATGATGAATTGAAGACTGTACTTCCGGTGCCAACAGAGATGGCCGACAGAGATGGCCGCCTCGCTTCGTGTTTCTAGGAAACTATGCAGTATTTTGTTTTTTTTACGTGTTATTTCTTACATTGGTACCACAGGTAATCTTAGGTTTTATTACATACAGTCGGGAGGAACTACTGAATATAAGAGCAACGTCAACTCACCATCATTACGACCAGGAATATGACTTTCCCGAAGCGGATCCTGTGTTTTGCCCCCCACCCAGGACAATGGATCGGATCCCAGCCGGCGAACCAAAACAATGTTGCCATAAAAGGGGAAACGAAGCGGTCTTCCTGGTCAGGCTCCGGAGACGGGCACATCGCGCACCACTCCCTAGCATACTACTCGCCAATGTCCAGTCTCTTGACAACAAGGTTGATGAAATCCGAGCAAGGGTTGCCTTCCAGAGAGACATCAGAGACTGTAACGTTCTTTGCTTCATGGAAACATGGCTCACTCGAGACACGCTATCGTAGTCGGTACAGCCAGCTGGTTTCTTCAGGCATTGCGACGACAGAAACAAACATATTTCTGGTAAGAAGATGGGCGGGGGGTTGCCTTATGATTAACGAGACGTGGTGTGATCATAACAACATACAGGAACTCAAGTCCTTCTGTTCACCTGACTTCCTCACAATCAAATGTCGACTGCATTATCTACCGAGAGAATTCTCTTCGATTATAATCACAGCCGTATATATTCCCCCCCAAACTTTATTTGACTCTATGTAAACTGGAAATCACATATCCTATGTCTGCATCCATTGTAGCTGGGGATTTTAACAAGGCTAATCTGAAAACAAGACTCCCTAAATTCTATCAGCATATCGATTGTGCAACCAGGGCTGGTTGCACAATCCTGAAAAACCCTGGATCATTGTTATTCTAACTTCCGCAATGCATATATGGCCCTCCCCCGCCCTCCTTTCGGAAAAGCTGACCACGACTCCATTTTGTTGCTCTCAGCCTATAGACAGACTAAAACAGGAAGCTCCCGCGCTCAGGTCTGTTCAACGCTGGTCCGACCAATCTGATTCCATGCTTCAAGACTGCTTCGATCACGTGGATTGGGATATGTTCCGCATTGTGTCCAACAACAACATTGAAATATACGCTGATTCGGTGAGCGAGTTTATTAGCAAGTGCATCTGCAATGTCGTACCCACAGCAACTATTAAAACATTCCCAAACCAGAAACCGTGGATTGATGGCAACATACGTGCGAAACTGAAACCGCGAACCACTGCTTTTAACTAGGGCAAGGTGACCGGAAACATGACCGAATACAAATAGTGTAGCTATTCCCTCCGCAAGGCAATCAAACAAGCTAAGCGTCAGTATAGAGACAAAGTAGAGTCGCAATTCAACGGCTCAGACACAAGCGGTATGTGGCAGGGTCTACAGTCAATTGCTGATTACAAAAAGAAAACCAGACCCGTTGCGGACCAGAATGTCTTGCTCCCAGACAGACTAAATAACTTCTTTCCTCGCTTTGAGGACAATACAGTGCCACTGACACTGCCCGCTACCAAAACCAGCAGACTCTCCTTCACTGCAGCCGACGTGAGTAAAACATTTAAACGTGTTAACCCTCGCAAGGCTGCAGGCCCAGACGGCATCACCAGCCGACCCCGCCCTGTGCAACTGGGTACTGGACTTCTTCACGGGCCGCCCCCAGGTGGTGAGGGTAGGTAACAACATCTCCACCCCGCTGATCCTCAACACTGGGGCTCCATAAGGGTGCGTTCTGAGCCCTCTCCTGTACTCCCTGTTCACCCACGACTGCGTGGCCATGCACGCCTCCAACTCAATCATCAAGTTTGTGGACGACACTACAGTGATAGGCTTGATTACCAACAACGACGAGATGGCCTACAGGGAGAAGGTGAGGGCCCTCGGAGTGTGGTGTCAGGAAAATAACCTCACACTAAACGTCAACAAAACAAAGGAGATGATCGTGGACTTCAGGAAACAGCAGAGGGAGCACCCCCCTATCCACATCGACGGGACAGTAGTGGAAAGGGTAGAAAGTTTTAAGTTCCTCGACGTACACATCACGGACAAACTGAATTGGTCCACCCACACAGACAGCGTGGTGAAGAAGGCGCAGCAGCGTCTCTTCAACCTCAGGAGGCTGAAGAAATTTGGCTTGTCACCAAAAGCACTCACAAGCTTTTACAGATGCACAATCGAGAGCATCCTGTCGGGCTGTATCACCACCTGGTAAGGCAACTGCTCCGCCCACAACCGTAAGGCTCTCCAGAGGGTAGTGAGGTCTGCACAACTAAGGCGAGGTCAGTACAGGTGCATCAAAGCTGGGACCGAGAGACTGAAAAACAGCTTCTATCTCAAGGCCATCAGACTGTTAAACAGCCACCACTAACATTGAGTGGCTGCTGCCAACACACTGTCATTGACACTGACCCAACTCCAGCCATTTTAATAATGGGAATTGATGGGAAATGATGTAAATATATCACTAGCCACTTTAAACAATGCTATCTTATATAATGTTACTTACCCTACATTATTCATCTCATATGCATATGTATATACTGTACTCTACATCATCGACTGCATCCTTATGTAACACATGTATCACTAGCCACTTTAACTATGCCACTTTGTTTACTTTGTCTACACACTCATCTCATATGTATATACTGTACTCGATACCATCTACTGTATGCTGCTCTGTACCATCACTCATTCATATATCCTTATGTACATGTTCCTTATCCCCTTACACTGTGTATAATACAGTAGTTTTGGAATTGTTAGTTAGATTACTTGTTGGTTATCACTGCATTGTCGGAACTAGAAGCACAAGCATTTCGCTACACTCGCATTAACATCTGCTAACCATGTGTATGTGACAAATAACATTTGATTTGATTTTGATTTGTTCTGCCCCTGTGCAAGGCAGTTAACACACTGTTAACCGGGTGTCGATGACGTTGATGTCGATTAAGGCGGCCCCCCCACACCTCTCTGATTCAGAGGGGTTGGATTAAATGCGGAAGACACATTTCAGTTGAATGCATTCAGTTGTACAACTGACTAGGAATCCTCATTTCCCTAAAGAGAGAGAAAGACAAAGAGGGAGCATGCAGGGCTGTGGCCAGTCTTTGCCTATTTCAGTATACCTATTAACACACCAGGAAGACCACTGTTGGCTGATTAGCTCACAAGCCTGTCCTCCCTGTCGTCTCTCTCTCCCAGCGATAAACACAGCGTGTTGTCGTTGCGTGCTATATTGCTCTGTGCATCTCCATTGTGGCATGTGTTGTGTTCTATCACCGTGTTCTAATCTAAACCCTGGCCTATTCAGAAAGTTGATTATTATCTCATTTCATTGCATAATTTTGAATTCCATCGCTTTGGACTTGTCATATTTCCTAGAAGTCTTTTGTGGTATTGTGTCACGGCTTTCTTTCTCTGTGATATCTCTCTCATAATGTTGCTCCTCTGTTGTTTTGCCAGCCCATTAAGCATCTGACTGCAGCAGCATAAAATAAGCCCCCAAGGCACAAAGTCGTCACATGATGTATGATCCAGCCCATAATCATTTGAGCAATCTGTGTCTGCCAGCATGCCATCCTCCTTCCCCATCAACCCCATCACCATCAAAGCAGGGATGGTTGTCTGGCCAACCCTTTCGCCAGATGAGATGTCTAGGGGTTCCATGTTGTTTCTGACTGGTTAAAGTTTATGTTATGGTGAAAGGTCATTGATATCATACTTCAAAGGCTTTCTTAACTCACCTCATAGTGATTATTGAATAACAAATGCTGTATCCAGGCCTCTGAGGAAGATGCAGGTGTCTCTGACCAGTGTCTTTTCGTTTAAATAAATGTGAGGGGTGCTCCAGTATGGATACTCTATATTGTTTTTCTAAGTCATTTGTCAACAAAAACAGACAAACAGTATTTTCTGCTCCTATGCTCTAAGACCTGCTTGGATCGCCTATCACACAGATACCTAGCTAATAACAGACTTGGTCTAAAGAGACTGGTAGGTGAATCTTAAGTATTAAGGGCAGCCATGTATACTGTATTTCTTTAAAGACATGCTCCGGAAAGTTTGCAACAATTTTTTATTGAACTTTTATTTAACTAGTTAAGAACAAATTCTTATTTGCAAAAGGCAGACTGGGGCTGGGATTAAAAATAAAAACATCTATAAAATATGAATATAGGACAAAACACACATGACAAGAGAGACGACACTACATAAAGAGAGACCTAAGACAACATAGCAAGGCAGCAGCACATGACAACACAGCACGGTAGCAACACAACATAACAACAACATGGTAGCAGCACAAAACATGATGCAAACATTATTGGGCACAAAGGGAAAGAAGGTGGAGACAAAAATACATCACGCGAAGCAGCCACAACTGTCAGTAAGAGTGTCCATGATTGAGTCTTTGAATCAAGTGATTGAGATCAAACTGTCCAGTTTGAGTGTTTGTTGCAGCTCGTTCTAGTTGCTAGCTGCAGTGAACCCAAAAGACGAGCGACCCAGGGATGTGTGTGCTTTGGGGACCTTTAACAGAATGTGACTGGCAGAACGGGTGTTGTATGTGGAGGATGAGGGCTGCAGTAGATATCTCAGATAGGGGGGAGTGAGAGTTTTATAAATGAGCATCAACCAGTGTGTCTTGCGACAGGTATACAGAGATGACCAGTTTACAGAGGAGTTTACAGAGGAGCGCTGTGAGTGATGTGATGAGAGTGATTTGTCCTATAAGGAGCATTGGTGGCAAATCTGATGGACGAATGGTAAAAAACATCTAGCCGCTCGAGAGTACCCTTACCTGCCGATCTATAAATTATGTTTCTGTAATCTAGCATGGTCATCTGAATCAGGGTTAGTTTGGCAGCTGGGGTGAAAGATGAGCGATTATGATAGAGGAAACCAGTTCTAGATTTAACTTTAGCCTGTAGATTTGATATGTGCTGAGAGAAGGACAGTGTACCGTCTAGCCATACTCCCAAGTACTTGTATGAGGTGACTACCTCAAGCTCTAAACCCTCAGAGGTAGTAATCACACCTGTGGGGAGGGGCATTCTCCTTACCAAACCACATGACCTTTGTTTTGGAGATGTTCAGAACAAGGTTAAGGGTAGATAAATCTTGTTAGACATTAAGAAAGCTTTGCTGTAGTGCATTTAACACACAATCCAGGGAGGAGCCAGCTGAGTACAAGACTCAAGTATCATCTACATATAAATGGATGAGAGAGCTTCCTACTGCCAAATGCTATGTTGTTGATGTAAATTGAGAAGAACGTGGGGCCTAAGATCGAGCCTTGGGGTACTCCCTTGGTGACAAGCAGTGGCTGAGACAGCAGATCTTTTGACTTTATACACTTCACTCTTTGAGAGAGGTAGTTAGCAAACCAGGCCAAAGACCCTTCAGAGACACCAATACTCCTTAGCCAGCCCACAAGAATGGTCCTTAGCTGGCCCACTGCCTTTGGCCAAGCGTTGGCCAAGTCAATAAAAATAGCAGCTTAGAATCAACGACCATTTAAAAAAAAATGTAATAAAATTTTAAATTACAGTTAAGAACAAATTCTTATTTTCAATGAAAGCCTAGGAATAGTGGGTTAACTGCCTTGTTCAGGGGCAGAACAACAGATTTTGTACCTTGTCAGCTCAGTGATTCGATCTTGCAACCTTTCGGTTACTAGTCCAAAGCTCTAACCCCTAGGCTACACTGCTGCCCCGTTAAATAAAGGACTAACCGTGGCTGCCTTCCAAGCAATGGGAACCTCCCCAGAACGGAGAGACAGGTTAAAAAGGTTGGATAGAGGCTTGGCGATGATAGGGGCAGCAACCTTTAAAGAAGAAAGGGTCTAAACCATCTGACCCAGATGTTTTTTTGGGGTCAAGTTTTAGGAGCTCCTTTAGCACCTCCAACTTAATGACTGCCTGCAGGGAGAAATGTTGTAGAGATCAAAGGGGAAAAAGAGGTAGAAGCATCGGGGATAGTTGCATTAGAAGGGGTGGAAGATGAGGAAATGATGGACGGGCAATGAGGCATGATTGAGTCAAATTGGAATCCTGACTTAATGAAGTGGTGACTAAAGAGCTCAGCCATGTGCTTCTTGTCAGTAACAACCACATCCACTTTAAGGGACATGGGCAACTGTGAGGAGGAGAGTTTATTCTCTAGGTCTTTAACCGTTTTCTAGAACTTCTTGGGGTTAGACCCACAGAGAGAGAACTGCTCCTTAAAGTAATTAATGTTGGCCTTCCGGATACCTGTTCCAGACAGGGGCAGACAACCAGGGCAGACGGTGAACAGATCGCCAGGTGGAATCCAAGCAGCAGTGCAGCAGGCAACGGGAGTAGGTGTCACACCCACTTTGGCCACTTTGGAGAAGCTTTTATTTCTGGAGTCAGATTTCTTGTAGAAAATGCCAGTCTCTGAACAACAGGAGGGGTCTTCAAGGCCTCTGGATTTGGGTGGGGTAGCCTGCCATTTGTTGGGCTCAAAGGCTTCGACACCTCTCGCT
Organism: Oncorhynchus gorbuscha; assembly: GCF_021184085.1. Taxonomy (NCBI): domain Eukaryota; kingdom Metazoa; phylum Chordata; class Actinopteri; order Salmoniformes; family Salmonidae; genus Oncorhynchus; species Oncorhynchus gorbuscha. The sequence continues at coordinate 65,854,222 of NC_060180.1, forward strand.
TCACACGTGCTAATTGAAGTTGTATCTCTGTGTCCTAGCAAGCATGGTAGCCTTAGCATTCAGTCCTTATAAAGTAAAATATACTAAGTACATGCATAATCTATGAGCAGAATTACTGTTTTACCTCAATTAGCCACAAAATGGAAGCTGTGCTGCTCCATATTACCTTAATTTCCCCCCAAATGGCCCAGCCTTGTAGAAATTTGAGTTCTAGCCAATGAGCTTCAGCCCTTGCCATTTGAGTGACAGCTAGCATGATGCACACACAGCAGAGCAAGACAAAGAGCAATGATGTGCTGTACATATCTGCACGCATGTGACGTAGTACTCAATTTTCAGGTGCCACTTTTGGCTTGTGAGCGCTACTTGCAGAACTACTGGCTAAAAAGCAAACAAAAAGATTGGCGAATCTCTTTTAGGGAGTCTGTTGTGTAGAGAATATTGCTTGTCAACAGATGGTTGTCAGTTCAAAGATCATGGTTCAAAGATCTCAATTCAATCTCTAAATGATGTAACAGCTTTCATAAAATAATCTCACATCTTCTGAGATGTTGATCGTAGGAAACATAAGGGGGAATTATGCAATTAAAGAAGGCACTCTCAAACCCCATGAAAGCCCTGGGACAAATGCCTATCATGCTGAGAGAACTGGCCCAAATGTCAAGAGACAGCGGCTAGAGAGAAAAAGCTTTATGTTCACTCAGATTTGGGAGAAAACACACAGCTGTTTTTATACACTCTCTATTTTTTGAAGTGGGAGGAAAAGTAAAGAAATTATTGCAGTGAACCACAATCCGGACATTAGAGGACATTAGTACATACCAATAGTAGTTAACACTCCTGCAAGCCTCTTTTTCATGAGTGATGCAGTTCTTGCAACAGTGGCGAAATCTTCAACAGCATAAATTGGGTGTGAAACCAGAGTGTATAACAGGCAGGTGATCTTACAGTAAACTTGTTGCAAACCACCTTCAATTGGGGCAATTCTGTGTAAGTCCTGTTCAGCAAACATTTCATGTTCTATGGATGGAGATGGATCTTTGTAATGGATGATGCTGAGGTAACTGAGCAGTAGTAGAGGGCATTATCTGCCTGCCACCAGAGAACACTCATGAGGACAGCTCTGATATGTTAACATGTTGTTGGACCCAAGTGCCTATATCCTCACACTAATCTAGCTGGACCTGATGGAAAATATTGGATGTCCAGATTGTGTTTCTTGATTGATTCAATATTAATAGATCAGTGTGTGTTATTACTATACATCATAGGGCAGAGCAGATGCCTTTTTCATCCTGGCCCTGAGCCCAATATAGGATGGGCCTATAAATGTCACATACATCACTTGGCTGCTCAAAGGATAACTGAATTAGGAGTGTAATCCGAGCAGGTGAGAGTATAGATATCCTGAGCTCCAACAATCTGTGCCAGCAGCAACATTTGGTCAAATAGCCTATAGCTACAGTAACGCATAGATCTATGTCCATTGGTATTTCTCTAAAAGGTTTTGACATGAGACTTCAGAAATTATATCTCAAGAAGAAAATTGTGTGAGCAGGAAGCCACAATGTGAAAGCACAGAGAAATGTGTTTGAATTGAGTAGGCCATCTCTCAAATCATAGGCCTACCCTCCCTGTAGTTGAGGGTCAATTTAAAAAGGCAATACATTGCCATATATTTCTAATAGCAAATAATGGTATAACAACTGCCAAAACAGACCTGTTTATAATTGACCATGTGTATGGTAACAAAATATGTGCATGCCAAGCAAAAGCTATAAATTGTGTAGGCTACAATGCAACAAATACATTAAATCTCTATTGTTGCACGTGAACCATCCAGTTAGATAGCTAAAACGTTGAAAGGACGATGGGGACAATGAAAGGATTTTGATGCTACCATCGGGTACATAAAGGCAAACTGCAAACATGGCACACGCAACAAGCCGAATATAATGTAAAAGCTGACTGGGAGAGTGCCACGTGAAGGTTTGAACAAATGAAAAGGTGCATTCAAGCATTCAACTCAATTGAAGTACTGGAGATAATCGCAAACGTAACATAACCATGTGACAGACCTACCATTGAGCCAGAGTAGCTTGGAGAGAAGAGAAGGGGTGCGCGCAATATGGGAGGGTGATTCTCGAACATCTTCAGCTAACAGTTCTCATGATGATGGTCGGAAAAGTAGGGGCGATACGGTTGCGACCTTTTCGTTTTTTAAACTAGCGCTAGCTACGTCTAACCTTTTCTACAAGAGGCAGTTCTGAAAAGGGGACGATAAGGTAAACTACCATAAACATTAAAACGAATCTTTTTTTTGTAGCCTGCTCTACGTTTTGGGAACGTCCTGTTTTTATACGACGTTGTGGTGAATGTTGTCTGGCTAGCTACATTGTAACGTCTGCTAAGCTAGTTAACGTTATCCAGTTTGTTTTATACAACCGCTATCTTGCATTGTTTCCAATCCATTCATTGTAGTCTAGCGAGCCAGTTATCTAAAGTAGCTAATATAGGTAGCTAGCTATGTTTTTGTAAATTACTCAATGGTGTATCGTTTGCAGTCGTCGTTCCTAACCCTTGGCTGTGGTGATTGCGATAGCTAGCTGACGTTACATCTTTAAGGCATAGAAACCTCACAAAACCCAACGGCAATTTCCAGGTTAGCAAGAGTGCCAATTTAACCTGTTACTGTTAGCTACAGTAACTAGTTATATGAAGTTAGCTATCCACCGTCTTATATTTGTTGTGGGTTTTGGTGGATACAAACGTTTTTTAAATTGTCTTGACATCTCGGGAAATGTAATTTGTCTAACTAGCTAGCTAAATGTACAATCTGCATTGATGTTTGTATTGCAACACGGGTATAATCTGTATAGTGAAATGGGATTATGGGACCAGCAATACCGTTATTTTCCCTGCGCGCTAGCAAGGCCAACCAGCCAACAAACCAGGCAGCTATCGAGTTACATATGGCTCTGACGTTAGACTGGCAGTTACGAACGATAGTAACGATAATCATCTGGTACTTTATCTAGGGTTGGGTGAATATCCTCTCCCTGTAGGTCTCCCTCGTCAACATTGACATTACCCAGTAGCTACTCCCTGTACTAAAGATGTAATATGTAACTTTTTGGGCGACCCGAACAAATAGATTTGTCATTCTCATACAGTGTGACCATTTTAGTCGCATATGCGCCTACATATTTTGATGTGCGACCTGGATTTTTAAAAACATTTTGGAGCACCAGTGGCCTAAACTGTAGTATTCTAGCTTTAATACGCCAAATATTTTTCTCCTAAATTGCTCCTTGTAAAAAGGGTCAGTTTAGAGCCCTGTAGGCAACAGTATAGATAATAGACTGAGTTGTAGCAGAAGTGTGTGTGCCAACTTGATGTAGGAGTTGTGCACAGCCACGCACTCATGGATGAAACTGGTAGTTGGTCAGCGTGGTAAATGTGTTGTTGCCCACCCTCACTGCTTTGGGGTGGCTAGTAAAGAAGTTTAGGGTCCAGTTGCAGAGGGAGGTGTTCAGTCCCAGGGTCCTGAGCTTAGCGATGAGCTTAGAGGGGTCTATGGTACTCAAGTGCTGAGCTGTAGTCAATGAACAGCATTCTTATGTGACTCACCACCTGGATTCAGTTTTATGTAGCAACATTTGAATTCAGTTTTTTTTTTGGATAAAAGTAGACTCAGCTACAAAATGGTATATCATTCACTACATTTTAGGAAACAATGGGAAAGTAATTCGTCGTTGAAAGTTTATCCATTTATAAACTCACTTTTGAGAACCGTCATTTTCAATGTTTTGGTACTACTGTTGGAGAGCCCTTTGTCTACACCCATTTAGCATTGTTCACACCCTTTTAAACCTTGGCCCCAACCACCTCTTTAAGGGTTGATCCAACCGTTCTGCACTAACTTGCCAGCTACTTCCAGACTAAGAGACAGAGCACAGCTCACTGAACATTACTCGCCCTATCGCTCTGTGGTTTTGCGTTCAGAGAGCACACTGGACACGGGTCAATAAGTAGGGTTGTTCCTACTGCTCTGAACCCACAACTACGGGGGAGGCAGGGTAGCCTAGTGTTTAGAGCGTTTGACTAGTAACCAGAAGGTTGCAAGTTCAAACCCCCGACCTGACAAGTTACAAATTAGTCGTTCTCCCCCTGAACAGGCAGTTAACCGACTGTTCCTAGGCCGTCATTGAAAATAAGAAATTGTTCTTAACTGACTTGCCTAGTTTAAGGTAAAAAAAAAATAATAGTCAAGCACCCAAGCTAACTTGATAACATCAGCTAGCTACTTCCAGACACATAATGAGAGAACACCCCACTCTGACCATTTTACTTGGCCTAGCAGAGCTGGTTAGGCTTTTTTTCATGTTATCCAGAGCGTTGGTGACTAACTGCAGTTGGCAACAATTGAATTATGCTTTGTTGCTGACGTTTACTGACACCGGACATATTCAACGGGTGTTGAGCGTTAAATGCATCTGTTGTTCTGCGCTCTGGCACACTAAGACAAGTCTTTTGTTAAGAAATGTAGCTAGATAGCTAGCTAGGTAAACAATGACTCACAATGCATGACGTAACGTGAGTTAGTGAGCCAGCCAGCTAACGTTAGCTAGCTAGCTAACAGTACACTTTAACTTGAAATGAAAATACTTTGTCAAAATTAGTGGTGTCTTTTTGTTAAGACATTGAGCTAGCTAGCTAAACAATATACCTTAATCACAATTTATGACGTTACTACCCTGCATGAATCTGCAGGTATCTAATCAGCCAGGTTCTATGGCTGTAACTAGTCAAGCAAGTGTGTCTGAGATACGAAGAATAAGATCATACACATAACATTAACTAGCTGACCAAGCTAGCTGACAGTACATTTGAAATTAAACCACTTTCTGTCAAAATTAGAAACGTGTAATATCTGAATCTTACCAGTATACATCATGGTTGCGTCTCCTGTCTGATGCCATGCATTGTTGTCTTCGTTTTACGATGTAATCCAGACTGGGGTCTTCTCCTTAGCTATCATACTCGAATTCCACTGATTGCAAAACTGGGTCTTCCAGAAAGTGTAGAGCATACACATAATGTTAACTAGCGAGCCAGCTAGCTAACAGTACACTTTAACTTGACATTAGGTTTATGCAGTTTTACTACACAATACTTACAAAAAAAGCATGCTATGTGATAGACTAATTCAAACCCATCTCTTGGCATGTCCAGCCCACTCATTATCTCAGCCAATCATGGCTAGCGGGAAGATTGCTCTCTTTTTCTGGGACTTAGCCAACTGCTCGTAACTTAACAATTTTATTCGCATTTACAGATGGCATACAAATTTGATATTAAGGCACATGAAAGTTCATATGTTAGAGAAGGCATTTCTGCCAAAAAATGCATTTTGGTTAAAAATAATGAAACAGCTCTCCTGTGAAGTCGTGACTTGCGACATACGCCTACTTTCCTTAATTGGGTTACATATAGGTATTTGTTTTGTTCAGAGCCAGGTTTCCCAAAAGCATCTTAAGGCTAAGTTAACCGTTAGAACCTTCGTAGGAGCATCGTAATTCTCTGAACTGTTTCCCAAAACCATAGTTATTGAAATGCACTTGACAATGCTTATAATCTAACGCCTGCATCAGACCATTCGTAGAACAGCTAAGTGCGTTGTTTGATGCTTTTTTGCCCTTACATGTCACTTTATACGCAAGATATCTGCTTAACATAGAATCACAGGGTTTGTCTCACTGTGACCACCGATAACTTCAGAACGAAGTTGACTACAAGAACAAAGTTGCCAATATCTTCGCAATTAATTCAAACAAGCAATGTATACAAATGTAATGGTTGATCAGTTGTCAGTATTGTGAAATATTTCTAATGTTAAGGTAATATTTTAATTGACAAAGCTGATCAGAGAGCAACTGCCTTTCTTTCAATCCCCTCAGTATCGACGCATGCTCCAATGATGTCTTGGCTACTGTTCTCTCTCTGCATGGTGTTTCTGGAAACTCATGTTACATCATTAAAACACTCAATAGCCTAAGTTCCATTGCTAGCAGGAAACCCGGCCCGGTTTGGTGAGGGAAGTATGGAGTGCAATAGAGATCGCATGATCTGTTGGGATGGTATGCGAATTGGAGTTGGTCCATGGTGTCTGAGATGATGGTGTTGTGAGCCATGACCAGCCTTTCAAAGCATTTCTTGGCTATAGATTTGAGTGCTACAGGGCAATAGTCATTTAGGCAGGTTACCTTGGCATTCTTGGGCATGGGGACTATTGGCGGTCTACTTGAAACAAGTTAGTATTACAGGGTCAGGTAGAGGTTGAAAATGTCAAAGACACTTGCCAGATGGTCAGACCTTCCTCTGAGTACGTGTCCTGATATTCTGTGTGGTCCCATGACCTTGGAAATGTTAACCTGTTTTAGAGGTCTTACTAGCATCGGCTACGGGGCAAGTGTGATCACTGTCGTCTGGAACAGCTGGTGCTCTCATACATGGTTCAGTGTTGCTGCGTCAATGCGAGCATGCGAGCATACAGTCTTTCGAAAACTCCTGCTGTACCTAACGTTATTGATACACAGTACCAGTTTGGACACAGCTCCTCATTCAAGGGGTTTTCTTTGTTTTTACATTGTAGAATAATAGTTAAGACATTAAAACTATGAAAAAACATATATAATCATGTAGTAACCAAACAAAAAGTGTTCAACAAATCAAAATATATTTTATATTAGAGATTCTTCAAAGTTGCCACCTTTTGCCTTGATTACAGCTTTGCACACTCTTGGCATTCTCTCAACCAGGTTCCAACAGTCTTGAAGGAGTTCCCACATATGCTGAGCACTTGTTGGCTGCTTTTCCTTCACTCTGCGGTTCAACTCATCCCAAACCATATCTATTTGGTTTAGGTCTGGTGATTGTGGATGCCAGGTCATCTGATGCAGCACTCCATCACTCCCCTTGGTCAAATAGCCTGAAGGTGTGTTTTGGGTCATTGTCCTGTTGGAAAACAAATGATAGTCCCACTAAGCGCAAGCCAGATTGGATGGTGTATCGCTGCAGAATGCTGTGGTAACCATGCTGGTTAAGTGTGCCTTGCATTCTAAATACAGTGGAAAGAAAAAGTATGTGAACCCTTTGGAATTACCTGGATTTATGCAGAAATTGGTCATAACATTTGATCTGATCTTCATCGAAGTCACAACAATAGACAAACACAGTCTGCTTAAACTAATAACACACAAACAATTATACGTTTTCATGTGTTCAACAAAGAAAAATTAAAGGAGAGCCGCACACTCTAGGAGCTCAGATGCAATAATTGAATAACCTAATATCCAACGTTTCAACAGACAAGCTGTCTTCATCAGGATATAATGACAAATGCTGCAGGGTGACTAGTTTATATAGTGTCAAAGGACACACAAGTGTCTAATCATGGCTAGGTGTAGCCTGATTATTGGTTAATTGTCATTAAAATTGCATACGAAAAAACACAAATGGATAGCATACGATCACAGATACAATTTGGCTACATAAGCCTACAAACATTTACAATGAATAGCAAAATCACAAGAATGGCTTCAGATCAAAGTCTACGTTGAGACTGAAGGGAGCAGGGGTCTTTAAATTAAAGATCCAGACAGCCTCTCGTTTGACCAAATTGTCAAGGTAACCCCCTCCTAGAGAGGGTGACGCGTTCGATGCCAATATAACGTAAGGAGGAAATCGAGGGGTTTGCTTCCAAAAAGTGGGCCGCAAGTTAAGTTTTTGCACCTAATGGTGCTCCAAGATTCATACTTTTAATTTGCATTTTGTTTTACCCTCAAATTTTTACCACAAGGACAAATTATAAGATAAATAACTGCATTAGTGGAGCATGTGATAACACCTTTTGATTGGGATCTTTTTCCCTGTTTGGGGGAGTTTGAAGGATCTACATTTATAAGTGCCATTGCATTGAGCACAGCCATTACACATGTAGTTTCCATCCAGTAGCGGTGCAACTAGATGTTGTGCAGGGATATCTTGGGGTGGTAAATCAGAGTTTACCTCTTGATTACTGCCCCGCAGGAATACGACCAAGGGAGGGTCCGAAATCACATTACCCATACTGTCATCGGATCTTAGAATGTGCCAATGTTTGAACGATTTCATTTGTTCAGAGCACGTTGAATAGCGGGTAGTTAGAGCGCCATAATGCTTCTTTTTGTGAGACTGACCTTGAAAAAGATCATGTCTCGGTTTGTTTTGAATTTTCTCAATGGCAGTATTAATCTGACCATTTTGGTACCCCTTCTCCCTGAATTTTCTTTGCGTCTCAGACATATTTGGTGTCTTGCAGCAATTCAACCAAGAAGGCCTGATTCACACAGTCTCCTCTGAACAGTTGATGTTGAGATGTGTCTGTTACTTGAACTCTGAAGCATTTATTTGGGCTGCAATCTGAGGTGGAGTTATCCTCTGCGGTCCTCATGAGAGCCAGTGTCATCGTAGCGCTTGATGGTTTTTGTGACTGCACTTGAAGAAACTTTCAAAGTTCTTGAAATGTTCCGCATTGACTGACCTTCATGTCTTAAAGTAATGATGGACTCTTGTTTTTTGCTTATTTGAGCTGTTCTTGCCATAATATGGACTTGGTCTTGTACCAAATAGGGGGTGGCAGGGTAGCCTAGTGGTTATAGCGTTGGGCTAGTAACAAAGTTCAAATCCCCTGAACAAGGCAGTTAACCCACTGTTCCTAGGCTGTCATTGAATGTCAGAACTGACTTTCCTAGTTTAAATAAAGGTAAATAAAAATAGGGCTCTTCTGTATACCACCCCTACCTTGTCACAACACAACTGATTGGCTCAAATACATAAAGAAGGAAATTAATTCTACAAATGAACTTTTAACAAGGCACACCTGTTAATTGAAATGCATTCCAGGTGACTACCTCATGAAAGCAGGTTGAGAGACTGCTAAGAGTGCGCAAAGCTGTCATCAAGGCAGGGTGGCTACTTTAAAGAATCTAAAATATATTTAGGTTCCTACATGATTCTCTATGTTAGTTATGTAGAAAATAGTAAACATAAATCAAACCCCTTGAATGAGTAGGTGTGACTGGTGCTGTACATGCAAGTTACCATACCCTGTCTCAGGGATGGCTAACGCTGGAAATGAGGTAAATAAGCTTTTAGATTTGTGGACCTTGGTGTCTCTAGGGCAATTCAGACGGCTGATTAATTAAGTACCTTTTTTCTGAAAAATGTTTATTTTTATGATTTTGTTTTTTAAATCTGTTTTGCTTTTTGTATTGTGTATATTTTTATTACAGGGCTCATCTGTAAAAGAGACCGTGGTCTCCGCATGACTCTGTCAAAAGTGTTTGTGTTGAGTAACCTTGATTAGAGAACGCTGATGTGCACACTGGCTGGAATGTTCTGTTTTGACTTGACTGTTTCTGTGAGAAACTACCCAAAGCGGTGTCTGTCAGTGTACACCGTTCATTGAACATATGCTATGAGCAAGACTGAGAGACAGACAGTTGTTGTTCGTTTTTTTTATTTTTATGATTAGTTGCTGCTATGAATAGTCCTCTCCGATTTTTCTCTTTGTCATACTGGCCATTAATGTGGAGTAAGTTTATAATGTTCTTGATTCCAGATGTATTTTAAAGTATTGTGGTGGCAGCATCATGAAATGGGTATGTTTGTCACCGGCAGGGACTGGAGTTTGTCATGATCAAAAGCCCAGGTAAAAAGTTAGAAGAAAATCATTATTGAGCTGAAGGTGAAGAGGGGAGTTGATCCTGATTTGATAACCCTCACAGATGCACTCCAATCAATATGATTTATCCAAGTACTGGGACTCTGTCACTTTTTTTTTTCTCTCCACAGAACACCTTGGTATCCGATTGCTAAGCAACCATTTTTTAATTGTCCAGATGACACCAGTCTGTCAAGTTGCTAGCTAACATCTAGATTTTCAAACTAAATACATACTGCAATTCCAACCACAAAACCTATTTGCTTAGATTTTAAGCATCAGAATACAACTAGCCTAGCAAACAGCTAAATGTTTTTTATTTTGTTATTTAAATTATGAGGCTCCACATATAGTCATGGAAAATGTTATTTTCAATGACCAATGAGCAACTCATTGTCTCTGGCAATGAGATGGTGTGCCAAGGCGTGGAATGTTAGCTAAAAAGACTGCTACTCAGACTACAGACATTCAATCCCCTTCTGGATCAAGATCCGTATTGCTTTAACTACTGCCAAATATTTCCATAAAGAAACTGATAAAACACACAGGTGCAAAATCAAGGTGACTTACAAAAATGAGAGAGACCAACAGCAAGCAAGGGATTGTGGTGATGTAGTGTCCACAACTTAAGAATATAGTATCTGAAAAGACGTATCCCAAAAGCATGATGGTGGGGACCTGCTAACAGAAAGGAATGAGGTGGGTAGCTAGCTAATTGTGTCATTGTGGCAAGTATTTATGCGTACATGCATGCAATTTTTGTTCGATTATCTATTCATTAGGCCAGGGTTCACCAACTGGTGGCTTCTGTGCCAAATCTGGCCTGCCTGCAATATTATTTGCCCCCCCCCCCCAAATTAATTATGAAGATAAATAAATATATACAGTTAAAGTCAGACATTTACGTACACTTAGGTTGGATTCATTAAAACTCTTTTTTTTTTTTAACCACTCCACAAATTTATTGTTAACAGACTATGTGAAATGTCATAATAGTGGAGAGAATGATTTATTTCAGCATGAATCTTTTTCATCACATTCCCAGTGGGTCAGAAGTTTACATGCACCCAATTGGTTTTTGGTAGCATTTCCTTTACATTTCCACAAGTTTCCCACAATAAGTTGGGTGAATTTTTGCCCATTCCTCCTGACAGAGCTGGTGTAACTGAGTTAAGTTTGTAGGCCTCCTTGCTCACACACGCATATTCAGTTCTTCCCACAAATTTACTATAGGATTGAGGTCAGGGCTTTGTGATGGCCACTCCGATACCTTAACTTTGCTGTCCTTAAGCCATTTTTCCAGAACTTCGGCAGTATGGTTGGGGTCATTGTCCATTTGGAAGACCCATTTGCGACCAAGCTTTAACTTCCCGACTGATGTCTTGAGATGTTGCTTCAATATATCCACATAATTTTCCACCCTCATGATGCCATCTATTTTGTGAAGTGCACCACTCCCTCCTGCAGCAAAACACCCCCACAACATGATGCTGCCACCCCTGTGCTTCACGGTTGGGATGGTGTTCTCAAGCCTCCCCCGTTTTTCTCCAAACATAACAATGGTCATTATGGCCAAACAGTTTTATTTTTGTTTCATCAGACCAGAGGACATTTCTCCAAAAAGTATGATCTTTGTCCCCATGTGCAGTTGCAAACCGTAGTCTGTCTTTTTTGTGGTGGTTTTGGAGCCGTGGTTTCTCTTTTGCTGAGCGGCCTTTCATGTTATGTCGATATAGGACTTGTTTTACTGTGGATATAGTTACTGTTGTACCTGTTTCCTCCATCTTCAAGGTCTTTTGCTGTTCTAGGATTGATTTGTACTTTTTGCACCAAAGTATGTTCATCTCTAGAAGACAACGCGTCTCCTTCCTGAGCGGTATGACGGCTGTTGGGTCCCATGGTGTTTATACTTGCGTACTATTGTTTGTACAGACGAATGTGGTAACTTCAGGCGTTTGGAAATTGCTCCCATGGATGAACCAGACTTGTGGAGGTCTATAACAATTTATTTTCTGAGGTCTTGGCTGATTTCTTTTGATTTTCCCATGATATCAAGCAAAGAGGCACTGAGTTTGAAGGTAGGCCTTGAAATGCATCCACAGGTACACCTCCAATTGACTCAAATTATGTCAATTAAGCCTATCGGAAGCTTTTAAAGCATTGATATAATTTTCTTGGAATTTTCCAAGCTGTTTTAAAGGCACAGTCAATTTAGTGCATATAAACTTCTTACCCACTGGAATTGATACAGTGAATTATAAGTGAAACAATCTGACTGTAAACAATTTTGGGAAAATTACTTGCGTCATGCACAAAGTAGATGTCTTAACCAATTTGCCAAAACTAGTTTGTTAACAATAAATTTGTGGAGTGGATGAAAAATGAGTTTTAATGACTCCAACCTAAGTGTGTAAACCTCCGACTTCAAATGTGTGTCTGTGTGACCATTTTGTGGTGCTGAAACGTAATGCTTCAACCGCAGCACAATCAATAGGTGAACAGTGTCTTGTACTGAAAATATAGCTAAGTTATAGTTAATATAGCAACAGATGGGGAAAACCTATACCAGTCGAGTAATTTCAACAATCTTCATTTTAATTTGACTTTACTAAACAAGGGGGCTTAGTTGGAGTCTATTTCTTCTATAGAATAGCCTACCTCAGCCAGTAAAGTTGAGGCTCAACAGCATCTCTCACAATTTATTTTTATTTTTTAGGCCTATTTACAATTGCAACTCAACAAAAATGTAGCATTCTACATAAAACAATCATTAAAAGAAAAAAGCGATGTGTTGATCAGGATACCCTGCTAGAACAAACAGAAATTAATGTCAGCTTGAGACCTAAATATCCCTGGATAATCATTCACAATAATGTTAGTATTTACTAAATATAGGCCACTAAGTGACTTACTCAATGAGAAAAGTTGTCGTGTGAGATGGGTTTGATTTTGATGCGCAGGCAGTCCTCGATTAACTTATGTGAAAGCCTGTTCCTGTTGTGAGTCTATATTGGGTTCATAGAGGAAAATGAGTACTTGCAGGTGTAAGTCGATCCAAACATTAACACACAAAATACAAGTTTCTTTATTGTGCTGTATTCCTCTGAGCATGCCACCCACAAGGCTTCGGCACTCCTGAGCACATCCCTGATGTGCTGAAGTACAAGTAGCTTTCCAGATGAAAAGTCCCAATCGAACAACTCAAGCTTCTTAGTGAAGGCCTCATGTTTTTCCACCATGTCCACGGCTGTTTTCCCTCTTCCATGTAACTGCAGATCCTTCTGTAGCTCAGTTGGTAGAGCATGGCGCTTGTAACGCCAGGGTAGTGGGTTCGATTCCTGGGATCACCCATACGTAGAATGTATGCACACATGACTGTAAGTCGCTTTGGATAAAAGCGTCTGCTAAATGGCATTTATTATTATTATATTATTATATTATTATGTAACCCATTTTAAGTGACAGAATGTCGGGCCAAAAAGCTGTTTGTGTAGCTTTCAGTTAATGCTTCAATGTTTGCCTCTGTCTGGGGCACGAAGGCCACTTTGAATCAAATCAAAGTTTATTTGTCACGTGCGCCGAATACAGCAGGTGTAGTAGACCTTACGGTGAAATGCTTACTTACAGGCTCTAACCAATGGTGCGGTCAAAAAAAGGTGTGTGTGTCGGAAAGTAAAGAAATAAAACGACAGTAAAAAGACATTTGAAAAAGAGTAGCAAGGCTATATACAGACACCTGTTAGTCAGGCTTATTGAGGTAGTATGTACATGTAGGTATCGTTAAAGTGACTATGTATATATGAACAAGAGAGTAGCAGAAGCGTAAAAAGAGGGGTTGGCGGGTGGTGGGACACAATGCAGATAGCCCGGTTAGCCAATGTGCGGGAGCACTGGTTGGTCGGGCTAATTGAGGTAGTATGTACATGAATGTATAGTTAAAGTGACTATGCATATAAGATAAACAGAGAGTAGCAGCAGCGTAAAAGAGGGGTTGGGGGGGGCACACAATGCAAATAATCCAGGTAACCATTTGGTTACCTGTTCAGGAGTCTTATGGCTTGGGGGTAAAAACTGTTGAGATGCCTTTTTGTCCTAGACTTGGCACTCCTGTACTGCTTGCCATGCTGTAGTAGAGAGAAGTCTATGGCTGGGGTCTTCAACAAATTTCAGGGCCTTCCTCTGACACCGCCTGGTGTAGGGTAGCCTAGTGGCGGCAGGGTAGCCTAGTGGTAGCCTAGTGGTTTGAGCGTTGGACTAATAACCGAGCTGACAAGGTACAAATCTGTCGTTCTGCCCCTGAACAGGCAGTTAACCCACTGTTCCTAGGCCGTCATTGAAAATAAGAATTTGTTCTTAACTGACTTGCCTAGTTAAATAAAGGTAAAATAAAAAAAATAGAGGTCCTGGATGACAGGCGGCTTTGCTCCAGTGTTGTACTGGGCCGTACGCACTACCTTCTGAAGTGCCTTGCGGTCGGAGGCCGAGCAATTGCCGTACCAGGCAATGATGCAACTGGTCAGGATGCTCTCGATGTTGCAGCTGTAGAACCTTTTGAGAATCTCAGGACACATGCCAAATTGTAAGCTCCATGCTTAGAGTCAAAAATACTTTGTAAACAGCAACATTTTCATTGAAAATAAGACACACTGGATTGGTATTGGGAAAAGATGGTAAGATTGACGCATATTTCTCTGTACGTTGTTCCTTGGAACTTCGATTTTCACTATCCACCTTTTTTCTTTTGATACTTTTTGAGAGCGACATTTTCTCTTGCTATCAAGCAAATTATTCTGATCAAATGTTGACGTAAAAAAAAGGTGTAGGCTATGTAGACATGTTTTCCCCAACCAATCAACCCACAGAGAAATAGACTAAATAATATTTGAATATGAGCGTAATCAGATCGAAATTATGTTATTGTTACTGAATTTATTATGTAGCCTACTAATCGAATGTGTTAAACATGTTGTTCAATTTGTAGTTTCGGCCAATTAATTGTGCTAATATTATATACTAATTTATGTTCTGGCCCGCCGACTATTAGCTCAATAAACATTTGTCCCAAGACCAAACCTAGTTGACAAACCCTGCATTAAGCAATCATTGTTTTTTTCTTCAATAGGCCTGACATATCACCTCTTTCAAGAAACTTTCTGTTTTGATAGTTATTTTGACTAAAACCTTTAGGCCTACCTATAGAAAAATGTAAGAACATTTACTTCCATGATCTAGCCCTGTTTATTATTAAGATTTAAAATAATTTCAAAGACCATAATTAATGTTTTGTGGAGCTTTTTATTCTAATATATTATCACACCGGTGTGTGTTGTGTGCACTTCCAGTAATACTGTGTATGGTACATAAACAGTATGACGTATGAAAATCTGAATACCACCAAACCCTGCCTTAGTCTTCTGAAAAATAAAACTAGGCTTTGGTTTTCAGCAGGACATTTACTCGCATGCCAAAGACACACCAGAATGACTTTCCAAGAGGTGGTAAGTTTCCAAGGGGGGTTGTGTAGACTTTCACTAGCGACTGTATATTTAGCTCTAAATGACATGCACATGTTTTATGCTTAATTTCTAGCCTAGGCAAGACCTCAGTCTTTCCTTTACAGACCTGTTCACAGTCCTCATTTCAGGACTAAAGTCTAGACCAAGACTACACACTGTGGGATGACCAGCTTCTTCATAGGTGTCAATCAGTTGTGCGTGGCAGCAATCGTATCTGGTGGTTTTCTGGAGCTTGAGTGTGATTGTGTTGAGTAACTTTGATTAAAGAACGCTAATGTGCCCACTGGATGGAATGTTCTGTTTTGACTCGACTGTTTCTGTGAGAATCAACCCAAAGCGTTGTCTGAGTCAGTTTACACCGTTAATTGAACATATGCTATGAGCAAGACCGAGAGACCAAGTTGTGTTATTGCTTGTTTTTTTTTAAAATGAAATGGCGTGCTATATGAGAAGCCTAATCCTGCTATGAATAGTCCTCTCCGATAGAATCTTCTAGTCATACCTATAGAATCAGGATACAGTATGCCTTTTCTTTTAAGCCCTGGAGAATATCTGTTGCTCTTTACATTTTATGCTCCACCATCTCTGTTCTACTGGTTGCTGTGAAGAGGTAATGTAATTCAGTTCTGTGCACAGTTGCCTCGCTCCACCGGGCTTTTAAAACCATCGTTAGCACATGCCCCAAGCTGTTCGGAAAGAGAAAAAAGACACCAAAATGGAATTTGATTTCAGGTTCAGTTTTACATTTACATTTACATTACATTTAAGTCATTTAGCAGACGCTCTTATCCAGAGCGACTTACAAATTGGTGCATTCACCTTATGGCATCCAGTGGAACAGTCACTTTACAATAGTGCATCTAAATCTTAAAGGGGGGAAGGGGGGTGAGAAGGATTACTTATCCTATCCTAGGTATTCCTTAAAGAGGTGGGGTTTCAGGTGTCTCCGGAAGGTGGTGATTGACTCCGCTGTCCTGGCGTCGTGAGGGAGTTTGTCACATCCCACAAATCCAAGGCATAATGTGTCTCCACAGGGTCTGTGCTAGTAATGCACGGTATACCGAAACTTAAGTACATTAAAAAAATATATATTTTCGGCATTATAATTTTTTACGCTCAGTACTACTGTCAAGTGTGTCTCACGTGACTGAGAGGATCAAGACTATCAATCAGTGCAGCCCCTTTATAGAGTGACGAGCAGAGTGCCTGTGCCACCTATTCATTCATTGCTAGAGCTGTCTGGGCTGCATTGTTAGCTCCCCCACTCATGCTGCACATAAGTTAACCCACTTGAATAATGCAACACGGCATGTAGAAATGTTGAAACTGTTCATTACAGTTTGCAAAACAGTGTCCATACAAGCTAGAAGACTTTACAAAATAAGTCCTAAAACAAGCTCAACTCAATGCATGCACTGTGAATAGACCTAGACTACATCTTGATTTATCCAGTTTACCAATCAAATAAATTATTACCTTTTATGAAATAAGTATGTTTTGCTTTACAAAGTACTAGGGTAGTAGTGAATTAAGTTGAAAGTTATATTTAGTTTTTAACAAGTCAAATTGATCGTATAATTGATTAATGCATATATGGCTGTCTCTAAATAATAGACAAAGTCTGTTAAAAGTAATGGTATTGAGCTCAAAAGATTGCCAATGATTGAACAGGGCCTGGTTTCCCAAAAGCGTCTTAAGGCTAATTTCGTTAGAACCATTGAGCTCGGACTCCCGAGATTAATCGTTAGAACCGGTCCCAGAGCAGTTGCTGAGTTTCTGTTCTGGATCAAGTGCCATTCTGTGACTTGACCTAATATGCATTATTTATTTGTTTGTGGTATCGTGATACTAAGCCAGGTACCGGTATCGGAAGTTAAAATTCTGGTATCGTGACACTATTCTGTGCATAATAATAGTCAATGAAGATGTTTGGGATTTGCTGCTGTGACAAAATTGCTTTGTTGTTGGGTTACATTTTTTTTTAACGGTAGACATCCGGGCTGGGGTTATTTGTAAACTGCACAGAAGAGCTAAATGAATGTGATTAAGAGATATGACCACCATCTCTTCACTCATCAGTGCTGCATTCAGATCTCCGGGCACGAGTGAGTGGGCATAGTGTCTCTTCCTTTGTCAAGGTGTAAACAATGTGGGAACTAGAGGTCAACCGTTTATGATTTTTCAATATTGATTTATTGAAGGACCAAAAAAAGGCGATACCGATTTTAATCGGCCAATCTTTTTAAAAGTGTGTGTGTGTGTAATGATGTCAATTACAACAATGATGAATGAACAAGGAACCCTTTCATTTGAACTTAATACATAATCTATTTAGTCTCCAATAATGAAACATGTTCAATTTTGTTTAAATAATGCAAAAACACAGTGTTGGAGAAGAAAGTGCAATATGTGCCATGTAAAAAAGTGAACGTTTAAGTTCCTTGCTCAGAACATGAGAACATATGAAAGCTGGGGGTTCCTTTTAACATGAGACTTCAATATTCCAAGGTAAGAGCTTTTAGGTTGTAGTTAATCATCAAATCAAATGTATTTTTATATAGCTGATATCAGCTGATATCTCAAAGTGCTGTACAGAAACCAAGCCTAAAACCCCAAACAGGAAGCAATGCAGGTGTTGAAGCACATTGGCTAGGAAAAACTCCCCAGACAGGCCAAAACCTAGAGAGGAACCAGGCTATGAGGGGTGGCCAGTCCTATTCTGGCTGTGCCGGGTGAAGATTATAACAGAACATGGCCAAGATGTTCAAATGTTCATAAATTACCAGCATGGTCAAATAATAGGTCTGGGACAGGTAGCACGTCCGGTGAACAGGTCAGGATTCCATAGCCGCAGGCAGAACAGTTGAAACTGGAGCAGCAGCACGGCCAGGTGGACTGGGGACAGCAAGGAGTCATCATGTCAGGTAGTCATGAGGCATGGTCCTAGGGCTCAGGTCCTCTGAGAGAGAGAGAAAGAAAGAGAATTAGAGAGAGCATACCTAAATTCACACAGGACACTGGATTAGACAGGAGAAGTCCTCCAGATATAACAAACTGACCCTAGCCCCCGACACAAACTACTGCAGCATAAATACTGGAGGCTGAGACAGGAGGGGTCAGGAGACAATGTGGCCCCATCCGATGATACCCTCGGACAGGGCCAAACAGGAAGGATATAACCCCACCCACTTTGCCAAAGCACAGCCCCCACACCACTAGAGGGATATCTTCAGAGCTTCCTGAGACAAGGCCGAGTATAGCCCACAAAGATCTCCGCCACGGCACAACCTAAGGGTGGGGACGCCAACCCAGACAGGAAGATCACATCAGTGACTCAACCCACTCAAGTGACGCACCCCTCCTAGGGACGGCATGAAAGAGCACCAGTATGCCAGTGACTCAGCCCCTGTAATAGGGTTAGAGCCAGAGAATCCCAGTGGAAAGAGGGGAACCGGCCAGGAAGAGACAGCAAGGGCAGTTCGTTGCTCCAGTGCCTTTCCGTTCACCTTCACACTCCTGGGCCAGACTACACTCAATCATATGACCCACTGAAGAGATGAGTCTTCAGTAAAGACTTAAAGGTTGAGACCGAGTTTGCGTCTCTCACATGGGTAGGCAGACCATTCCATAAAAATGGAGCTCTATAGGAGAAAGCCCTGCCTCCAGCTGTTTGCTCAGAAATTCTAGGGACAATTAGGAGGCCTGTGTCTTGTGACCGTAGCGTACGTGTAGGTATGTACAGCAGCACCAAATCAGAGAGATAGGTAGGAGCAAGCCCATGTAATGCTTTGTAGGTTAGCAGTAAAACCTTGAAATCAGCCCTTGCCTTAACAGGAAGCCAGTGTTGGGAGGCTAGCACTGGAGTAATATGATCAAATTTTTTGGTTCGGGTCAGAATTCTAGCAGCCATATTTATCACTAAATGAAATTTATTTAGTGCTTTATCCGGGTAGCCAGAAAGTAGAGCATTGCATTAGTCTAACCTAGAATTAATGAAAGCATGGATACATTTTTCTGCATCATTTCTGGACAAAGTTTCTGATTTTTGCAATGTTAAGTAAATGGATAAAGCTGTCCTTGAAACAGTCTTGATATGTTCGTTAAAAGAGAGATCAGGGTCCAGAGTAAGGCCGAGGTCCTTCAGTTTTATTTGAGACGACTGTACAACCATTAAGATTAATTGTCAGATTCAACAGAAGATCTCTTTTTCTTGGGACCTAGAACAAGCATCTATGTTTTGTCTGAGTTTAAAAGTAGGAAGTTTACAGCCATCCACTTCCTTATGTCTGAAAAACAGGCTTCTAGAGGGCAATTTTGGGGCTTCACCATGTTTCATTGAAATGTACAGCTGTGTGTCATCTGCATAGCAGTGAAAGTTAACATTGTGTTTTCAAATGACATCCCCAAGAGGTAAAATATATAGTGAAAACAATAGTGGTCCTAAAACGGAACCTTGAGGATCTCCGACATTTACAGTTGATTTGTCAGAGAACAAGCCATTCAGAGACAAACTGATATCTTTCCGACAGATAAGATCTAAACCAGGCCAGAACCTGTCCGTGTAGACCAATTTGGGTTTCTAATCTCTCCAAAAGAATGTGGTGATCGACGGTATCAAAAGCAGCACTAAGGTCTAGGAGCACGAGGACAGATGCAGAGCCTCGGTCTGATGCCGTTAAAAGGTAATTTACCACCTTCACAAGTGCAGTCTCAGTGCTATGATGGGGTCTAAAATCAGACTGAAGAATTTCGTATACATTGTCTTCAGGAACAGCCTTTTCTAAAAAATTTGAGAGGAATGGAAGATTTGATATAGGCTGATTATTTTTTAAAATATTTTCTGGGTCAAGGTTTGGCTTTTTCAAGAGAGGCTTTATTACTGCCACTTTTAGTGAGTTTGGTACACATCCGGTGGAAAGAGCGGTTTATTATGTTCAACATAGCTGCTTCCTGTGCTTGGCCCTCCTATTTCAGTAGTTTAGTTGGAATAGGGTCCAGTATGCAGCTTGACGGTTTAGAGGCCATGATTATTTTCATCATTGTGTCAAGAGATATAGTATAGTACTAAAACACTTGAGTGTCTCTTGATCCTAGGTCCTAGAGTTGTACAGACTCTAGAGCTTTGAAGGAATACGCAGATTTAAAGAGGAGTCCGTAATTTGCTTTCTACTAATCATGATCTTTTCCTCAAAGAAGTTCATGAATTTATTACTGCTGAAGTGAAAGCCATCCTCACTTGGGGAATGCTGCTTTTTAGGATTGTTCTTATTTTCCTCAATTAAGTTGGAAAAATAGGATGATTAAGCAGCAGTGAGGGCTCTTCGATAATGCACGGTACTGTCTTCCCAAGCTAGTCGGAAGACTGCCAGTTTGGTGTGGCGCCATTTCTGTTCCAATTTTCTGGGAGCTTGCTTCCGATCTCGGGTATTTTCTGTATACCAGGGAGCTAGTTTCTTATGAGAAATGTTTTTAGGGGTGCAACTGCATCTAGGGTATTGTGCAAGGTTAAATTGAGTTTCCTCAGTTAGGTGGTTAACTGATTTTTGTCCTCTGACATCCTTGGGTAGGCAGAGGGAGTCTGGAAAGGCATTCAGGAATATTTCTGTGAATTTATAGCACGACTTTTGATGCTCATTGGTTGGGGTCTGAGCAGATTATTTGTTGCAATTGCAAACGTAATAAAATGGTGGTCCGATAGTCCAGGATTATGAGGAAAAATATTAAGATCCACAACATTTATTCCATGGGACAAAACATGTTGGACAAAACCCAGTGAGTCAATGGCTCCGAAAGCCTTTTGGAGTGAGTCTATGGACTTTTCCATGTGAATATTAAAGTCACCAATAATTAGAATATTATCTGCTATGACTACAAGGTTCGATAGGAATTCAAGGAACTCAATGAGGAACGTTGTATATGGCCCAGGAGGCCTGTAAACAGTAGCTATAAAAGGTGTGTTTAAAAAAAAATACTTTTAAACTAGGCAAGTCGGTTAAGAACAAGTTCTTATTTTCAATGACTGCCTAGGAACAGTGGGTTAACTGCCTGTTCAGGGGCAGAACAACAGATTTGTACCTTGTCAGCTCGGGGATTTGAACTTGCAACCTTCCGGTTACTAGTCCAATGCTCTAACCACTAGGCTACCCTGCCGCTAGGCCACCCTGAGTTGGCTGCATAGATTTCATGACTAGAAGCTCAAAAGACAAACTTCTTTTATTTTTTTTGTAAATTGAAATTTGCTATCGTAAATGTTTGCAACACCTCCGTCTTTGCGGGATGCACAGCCGATATGGTCACTAGTGTAACCAGGAGGTGAGGCCTCATTTAACACAGTAGATTCATCAGGCTTAAGCCATGTTTCAGTCAGGCCAATCACATCAAGATTATGATCAGTGATTAGTTCATTGACTTTCACTGCCTTTGAAGTAAGGGGATTTAACATTACGTAGCCCTATTTTGAGATGTATCACAATCTCTTTCAATAATGATAGGAATGGAGGAGGTCTTTATCCTAGTGAGATTGCTTAGTCGAACACCGCCATGTTTAGTTTTGCCCAACCCAGGTCAAGGCACAGACACGGTCTCAATATAGTATTTATAGGACTATTTCTCTCTATACCACTTGTATTTCATATACCTTTGACTATTGCATGTTCTTATAGGCACTTTAGTATTGCCAGCCTAATCTCGGGAGTTGATGGGCTTGAAGTCATAAACAGTGCTGTGCATCAAGCACTTGCTAAGAGCTGCTCACAAACGCAGTAAAGTGCTGTTTGAATGAATGCTTATGAGCCTGCTGCTGCCTACCACCGCTCAGTCGGACTGCTCTATCAAATCGTAGACTTAATTATAATAAACACACAGATTCGAGCCTTTGGTCATTAATATGGTCAAATCTGGAAAACTATAATTTCGAGAGAAAAAAATGTACTTTTCTTTCAGTGAAATACGGAACCAACGCTAAGTCGAAATATTGCTGTTACATTGCACAACCTATGTTATGTCATAATTATGTTAAATTCTGGCAAATGAATTAGTCTTTTTTAGGAAGAAACACAGTTCGCAGCGAGCCTGGCGCCCCAAACTGTTGCATATACCCTGACTCTGCTTGCACTGAATGGAAGAGAAGTATTTCCCTAGTTAATATTGCCTGCATTTATTTTAACTAAATATGAATGTAAAAAAACAAAACAATAATACTTCTGTGTATTGATTTTAAGAAAGGCATTTATGTTTATGATTAGGTATATTTGTGCAATGAATGTGCTTTTTTCGCAAATGTGCTTTTGTTAAATCATCACCCGTTTGGCAAAGTTGATGTAGGCTGTGATTCAATGATAAATTAACAGGCACCGCATTGATTATATGCAATCCAGGACAAGCTAGTTAACCTAGTAATATCAACCATGTGTAGTTTGTTTTTTATAAGGTAAGTTTAATGCTAGCTAGAAACTTACCCTGGCTCATTGCAGCTATTGACGCTGCACCCAGTGTAACAGGTGGTCAGTTTGCCACACAGTTTCCTCATGGATGGGCGTCCAAAAAGGCCATTTACTGATTATGAACTCTTGAAATCGACCATGCCGATTAATCGGTCGACCTTTAGTGGGAACCAATGGTTGGGGAGGCCAGTTGGATCATATTACCTCAGTTATGGAGAGTTTTTGAAATATAAACACGTCTGTGGCTCAGCCTAGTTTGATGTTTGCTCAGCAGGAAACGTTTTGTTGACTAATTTCAACAATTGCAGTTAAGCAGCTGACAGGCAGTGTGTGCCACCTTCTGCAACACACTGGCTTCTCATCTTCTCCCTCCCTTCGTGAGCACTGAGTAATGGAAAGCTGGAACTAATAACTTGGTTTGGTGAGCCACCTTATTGTGTAATCACCTCATTGGGTAAGCTAGTCTTCGATCAGTTGTCATTTAAAGAGTAGATTGGGAAAGGTTTAACAGCCTATTTGCACACATTACTGACTCCTCATTTCTCTTGTACTTTCACTTCTCTGCATCTCCTGTATCCTTGTAGGTGATGTGCTGCATGGTGCCATGTGAATGACAGAACCACAATGAAGTCGTCACACAAGCTGCTGTTCGTCCTGTGCCCCATGCTGGTCCTGGGCTTCATCTACTACTCCTCTGGGAAGCTACACCTACACGTATGGGGCCAGAAGCCACGTGAGTTACACTAGACAGCCTACGCCTCTCCACTCATCCATCCATCCATTTGTCTATCGTACTGTATGTTAGAGAGGAGACCGACCAGCAATCTATCTATATGCTTTTCAGCCTGTTGATTTACTCCTGTCTTTCTGTGTCTGTCTCTGCTTGTCAGTCAAGATCTGTGTCACTGGCCTACAGACCATACCCCCATAATGTCAGTGGATTTATTTTTAATACAAAAATGAAAAGCTGAAATGTCTTGAGTCAATAACTATTCAATGCCTTTGTTATGGCAAGCCTAAATAAGTTCAGGAGAAAACATTTGCTTAACAAGTCACATTGGGGAAGGCTGAGGTTTCATAGTTGCTACCCATTGGTCAGAAACTGGTTGAATCAATGTTGTTTCCACCTCATTTCAACCAAAGTATTCAATGTGATGATGTTGAATCAATGTGGAAAACTGATTGGATTTTTTTTAGTCTTCAACCTCAGGGGAATTTTGTCTCTCACCAAACTTTTAACCTAAATCCAATGACATGGTGACATTTCTTGTTGATTTCACATAGCATTCAACTCAACCAAATGTAAATCAAAACTAGACATTGAACTGTCTGTGCCCAATGGGTAGTGTTACTACAAGGACTGTGATTGGCTATGTTACTATGGCATATCAGCACACAAACTGTAAGGAATATTTTCAAACAAAGAATTAAGGAAATGAAGCAATGTTTTTTTCCCTGTAACTAAAGATGAGTTCTTAGATTCTTATCTTTGCTGGAAATCAAGATGACGAAGTCTTACACTTCCTGTTCAGAGGCCACAATGTTGCAATGTTTCTCATGATGTTCAATGATCAGTACACAAGGTGCCTTCTGAAAGTATTCACACCCCTTGACTTTTTCCATATTTTGTTGTTACAACCTGATATAATTAAGATTTTGTCACTGACCTAAACACAATACCACATGTGAAAGTGGAATTATATATTTTACAAATGTATAAAAAAGGAAAATCTGAAATGTCTTGAGTCAAGTATTCAACTCCTTTGGTATGGCACACCTAAATAAGTTCAGGGGACAAAATGTGCTTAACAAGTTTCATGGACTCAACTTTGTGCAATATTATATAATGTCTGAATGACTACCTCATTTTTGTACCCCACACGTACAATGATCTGTAATGTCGAGCAGTGAATTTCAAACAGATTCAACCACAAAGACCAGGGAGGTTTTCCAATGCCTCACAAAAAAGAGCACCTATTGGGAGATAGGCAAAACAGACATTGAATATCTTATTGAGCATGGTGAAGTTATTAATTACACTTTGGATGATGTAGAAATACACCCAGTCACTACAACGATACAGGTGTCCTTCAAAGTTCAGTTGCTGTAGAGGAATGAAACCGCTCAGGGATTTCACCAAGAGGGCAATGGGGACTTTAAAACGGTTAGTTTAATGACTGTGATAGGAGAAAACTACAACATTGTAGTTACTCTGCCATACTAACCTAATTGACAGAGGGAAAATAAGGCACTAAAGTAAAACTCCAAAACATTTAGCAGAAAAATTAACTTTATGTCCAGAGTGCAAGGCGTTATGTTTGGGTCAAACGCAACAATGCTGAGTACTACCCTTCGTATTTTCAAGCCTATTGGTGGTTGCATCATGTTATGGGTATGCGGTATGCGTGTCATCGGCAAGGACTAGGGAGTTTAAAAAAAAAAAATATATATTTTTTTAGATCAAAAGAAACGGAACAAAGCTGAGCACAAGCAAACTTACTTAATTCTGCATTATACCAGAGACTAGGAGAGGAATTCACCTTTCAGCAGGACAATAACCAATATACATTGGAGTGTCTTTCCAAGACCGCATCGAATGTTCCTGAATGGCCTAGTTACAGTTTTGACTTCCATC
Organism: Oncorhynchus gorbuscha; assembly: GCF_021184085.1. Classification (NCBI taxonomy): domain Eukaryota; kingdom Metazoa; phylum Chordata; class Actinopteri; order Salmoniformes; family Salmonidae; genus Oncorhynchus; species Oncorhynchus gorbuscha. The sequence continues at coordinate 65,879,581 of NC_060180.1, forward strand.
AGCGTAACCATTTTCAACTATTACCATATGTTTATCTAGCAGTAGTCAACAACCACCTTGACAGAGCTTGAATGGTTCTAAAAATAATTATTTGGAAATATTGTACAATCCAAGCATGCAAGGCTTAGTCTTACCTAGAAAGACTAGCTGTAATCACTGCCAGAGGGGATTCTAACATTCACACTTATGTACATGAGATATTGCTGTATTTCATTTTCAGTAAATGTGCATATTTTCACTTCATTTTTGAGGTAGTGTGTGTGTGTGTGTGTGTGTGTGTGTGTGTGTGTGTGTGTAGATTTTGAACTACATTTCTGAAGGGTCTGCACACATACAGTATTTAGTCAGCCACCAATTGTACAAGTTCTCCCACTTAAAGATGAGAGGCCTGTAATTTTCATCATAGGTACACTTCAACTATGACAGACAAAATGAGAAAATAAATCCAGAAAATCACATTGTAGGATTTTTAATGAATTTATTTGCAAATTATGGTGGAAAATAAGTATTTTGTCACCTACAAACAAGCAAGATTTCTGGCTCTCACAGACCTGTAACTTCTTCTTTAAGAGGCTCCTCTGTCCCCCACTCGTTACCTGTATTAATGGCACCTGTTTGAACTTGTTATCAGTATAAAAGACACCTGTCCACAACCTCAAACAGTCACACTCCAAACTCTACTATGGCCAAGACCAAAGAGCTGTCAAAGGACACCAGAAACAAAATTGTAGACCTGCACCAGGCTGGGAAGAATGAATCTGCAATAGGTAAGCAGCTTGGTTTGAAGAAATCAACTGTGGGAGCAATTATTAGGAAATGGAAGACATACAAGACCACTGATAATCTCCCTCGATCTGGGGCTCGATGCAAGATCTCACCCCGTGGGGTCAAAATAATCACAAGAACGGTGAGCAAAAATCCCAGAACAACACGGGGGGACCTAGTGAATGACCTGCAGAGAGCTGGGACCAAAGTAACAAAGCCTACCATCAGTAACACACTACGCCGCCAGGGACTCAAATCCTGCAGTGCCAGACGTGTCCCCCTGCTTAAGCCAGTACATGTCCAGGCCCGTCTGAAGTTTGCTAGAGAGCATTTGGATGATCCAGAAGAAGATTGGGAGAATGCCATATGGTTAGATGAAACCAAAATATAACTTTTTGGTAAAAACTCAACTCGTCATGTTTTGAGGACAAAGAATGCTGAGTTGCATCCAAAGACCACCATACCTACTGTGAAGCATGGGGGTGGAAACATCATGCTTTGGGTGCTGTTTTTCTGTAAAGGGACCAGGACAACTGATCCTTGTAAAGGAAAGAATGAACGGGGCCATGTATCGTGAGATTGAGTGAAAACCTCCTTCCTTCAGCAAGGGTATTGAAGATGAAACGTGGCTGGGTCTTTCAGCATGACAATGATCCCAAACACACCGCCCGGGCAACGAAGGAGTGGCTTCGTAAGAAGCATTTCAAGGTCCTGGAGTGGCCAAGTCAGTCCTCAGATCTCAACCCCAAAGAAAATCTTTGGAGGGAATTGAAAGTCTGTGTTGCTCAGCAACAGCCCCAAAACCTCACTGCTCTAGAGGAGTCCTGTATGGAGGAATGGGCCAAAATACCAGCAACCGTGTGTGAACCTTGTGAAGACTTACAGAAAACGTTTCACCTCTGTCATTGCCAACAAAGGGTATATAACAAAATATTGAGAAACTTTTGTTATTGACCAAATTCCACCATAATTTGCAAATAAATTCATTAAAAATCCTACAATGTGATTTTCTGGGTTTGATTTTCTCATTTTGTCTGTCATAGTTGAAGTGTACCTATGATGAAAATTACAGGCCTCATCTTTTTAAATGGGAGAACTTGCACAATTGGTGGCTGACTAAATACTTTTTTGCCCCACTGTATATAGATTCATGCCACACACACACACACACACACACACACACACACACACACACACACACACACACACACACACACACACACACACACACACACACACACACACACACACACACACACACACACACACACACACACACACACACACACACACACACACACACACACACACACACACACACACATCACAACTGCTGCTACCAGACTTATTATACTACTCAATTTGTACACTGCCCCCATCCCCTCAATACACGTGTACGTCTTGGACTATAAATAGTTCCTTCCTTCCTGTTCCTAAAATATGTATTATATTCTACTGATTTACTTTATGTTCATATTATTTGATTTCTTATTGTGTCATTGTCGAAGGAACCTGCGAGTAATGTTTCATGGACGATATATACCATGCGTATCACATGCATACGACTAATAAACCTTGAATCTATATATGTGTGTATTGCCATTCTCTAGGTAGCCGAAGCCAATTTCTCTCATCTATTTCCTGTAGTTGATGAGGACTAAAGTTCCAGCTGCAGGGTACCACTACAGATTGAAGGCTGTGAGAGCCCTGTGGTCAGCTCTGTACCCGCCTGGCATGTTTTGGGTGTATGTTGGTTATGAATCAGGGATGGTAATGAAGAGGGCTACGTAATGGTGGAAAACCTGACTCTCCCAGGGTGTGGATGGTTGGGTGATGTTTCACTGTTGAGTGGTCATTGAAATGTATCTTTGTAACCAGCAGATTACAAAAGATTTCCCATAAACATTCCCTGGAACTTTTAGAACTGGCTGCCAGTAGGAAACACTGTAGATGCACTTTTCACAGGAAGTGTTTGAATTGAAGTTGAAGTTTGTGCTTTAGACTGTGGTTGCCTCTGATGAGTAACTTGTAGCCTGAGACATTGTGAAGGAAGCTTGAGAAGCTAAGAGGGACATTTTGGAACACCGGAGGGCGTTGAAATCCCACAGTGAGACTGGCATCCAAGAGGGGAGGCCAAGCTTCTTCTGCATTTTAAAGTAATGAACTTCTTTCAAGTTATCAGAAGCTCCAGTTAAGGTGTCTTACTCCATTACATTCCCAGTAAGCATTGTAATTTGCATTACTCATGCCCCTTCAAAATAACAAATTTGAGTATTTTTCATTTGGATCGAAGTTTGTCATTTTAATTATTCCAAAATTATTATGTCCTTTTGATTTATTCATAGATGATTCTGAAGTGACTGTTTCCAATTATATTTTTCAACACGAAGACCATAAACATTTAGTCCAGAGTTGTTGGGAGTTGTTGCTTTTTGCACCTGCAGCCAGATGTTAAGGTCCGGAGGTCTGTTTGTCCAAGAGGATAGGGAGCATGTTGACGTCCCTTTTGTGTACTCTCCCTGACTTTATCTGTTATATCACTACAGAGGATCAAACCGAATAATCCCTGTTCTATACTTTTGAGGTATTCTACTCTGGGAGTCTTTTTAAATCACCGTTCAGCACATTGTGTTGTGTATGAGTTATGGTGAAAAGATACCCTTTTTCTAACTACTCTTATGTAAATATTTATCCCTTCAGTGAATATGCTGTTAACTTGCTGACCACCAGTGAATTTACTTCATGTTCTACAATGTAAAGCACTAAACTGGTGTGTCACTAATGATCAACAGAGCAGCTAGGCCACAGGGCTGAGTCATGTTGAAACCCTGATAGGCTATTTCTTAGCATGTGGACATGGTCGACCTGGCAACTTGAACTTCAAACAAGTAGATATTGATGTTTTTATTCCCACTGCAGCAACTCAAGAGGATGTTTTGACACTTCTGAAGTTTCTGTGACAAGACCCCTTTGTGCATTGCCTTTACACTGTCAATATTTAGGGTCTCTGGTTTCCCCCTCTAATTTCAGGACTAGAGTAGTGAGGTTGGCCCATATAGTCTGGTTGTAGTGTCAAGAGACTGAACCCCTTCTCACAAATCTAAATGACCACGGACTATGGGAACTTATTCATCAAGATGGATTTGAGTGAGTGCTTCAGTCAGTCTGTCAGTTTGATATCAGAGCCTCTCGAGGCCTATACAGTGCCTTACAAAAGTATTCAGAACCCATGGATTTCTTCACATTTTGTCTTACAAAGTGGGATTAGAATTGTAATTAGTTACTTAGGTGGTGGGCTGAAGACTGAAAATGTGAAGTTGATGTATCCCCTTCAAGGGAGGAGCTGATGATCATAATGTTTGTGTATATGACAGTAAAACATTCTTACTATGACTATATACATTTGTTGGCACCTTCAATTCTTGCACTTTTTTCCCATAAAAAGGATCATTCTTGGCCGCCCAGGCAAATTTGCTGAACTTCTAAACTTTGGGCTCCCGAGTGGGGCAGCAGTCTAAGGCACTGCATCTCAGTGCTGGAGGCATCACTACAGACCCTGGTTCGATTCCAGGCTGTATCACAACCAGCCATGATTAGGAGTCCCATAGGGCGGCACACAATTGGCCCAGCGTTGTTGGGGTTTGGCTGGGGTAGGCTGTCATTGTAAATAAGAATTTGTTCTTAACTGACTTGCCTATTTTTAAATAAAGGTGTAAAAAAAAAAATTGGAACCAATCAGTAGCGTGCAATACGAATTGTCTTGATCATATGAATAGGGAACTCTGTAGACCATTTTTTGAAAGCTAGCCAATGCTAGATTGTAAATATAATCTTTATCCTTTTAGATTTGTGGTCTTAAATTATTACTTGGAATAAACTGATAACTAAATGATCCTTGACCTGGAAGGACATCATCTCCTGGTATATAGCAACAGTGTTGTAATTTACATTGCTAGCTACATTACTACGGTTCTTTTGTGTTCTAAATTGGTAGTCATTTTACAGCTTGCATTGGTGGTATCATGTTTCTATAACTAAATAGACTACACATTTAAAAAAAAGTCTTACCTGGTAGCAGTTTGTCGGACTGAGTTCTCTCTTGAGCTGTAATCACCAGCTGTCTACTACCTTAGATACGAATAATGTGATTGGCAGACATGATCAGCAGGGAGTGCCATGGATAGTGCTCAAGTTTAGCTTGGTTTACAGTTCAGTACTCTGCGGCATTCGCCTGTCCCAGCTAGCAAACATAAGTATTGCAATTTTATTTTTAAAAATGTAAAAATTGTTGCAAGAATTGTCATTGCCAAAAAACAGAAATGTGTTCAGAATAAATAAATCTACACCTGCTCCTCCATCGACAGATGGATCATCTTGATAACTAAAGCAGATGGCTTGCTACGGCCCACCACCTAACTGTAAGTAGTCCTCCACCACAGAATAAATAATGTAGTGACAGGAAACAGATTGAGGGTGTAATATGAAGTGAGAACATTTTCACACTAATTTTTGTATGATGTTAGTGTAGTTAGCATTGTAGAGGAGCTGTTGCTAGAGCAAAATGGAGAGGACCGCTCGACGTGTTCTTCTCCCAGCCCTCAGCGCTGCTGCTTGCTACCTTACTGCCTTCTACCCTCAGCACTGTCATGCAGGTGTGACTGAAAGTGGACACCCACTGTTTCTGTCTGCTGGTACATCACATGAGGGTGTCAACTGTGAAAGGCCACACCTGTGCAGGGTTCTCTGGATCAATAAGGGGTTTAGGTGGTGGACAGGCTTGGGATTTTAGGGGGAAGGCCATTTGCCCTTCTATAGGTGTCCAACCTGCCAGGGCACCAAGGCCATCTGCCAGGGCACCAACGCCATCTGCTAGGTCACCAAGGCCTTTAACCAAAATAGTCAATTAAATTGATTTGAAAACTGAAAAAAATGTTGCCGGAGAGGAAGAAAACCGCTCAGGGATTTCACCACGAGGCCAATTTTAAACTGGTTACAGAGTTTAATGGCTGTGATAGACCGCTGCACCACTTGGGTACTAAGGCACTTCATCTCTAGTGACGCCTCTAGCACTGAGACACCCTGGTTTGAATCCAGGCCATATCACAATAACCCGTGATTGGGAGTCCCATAGGGCGGCTCACAATTGGTCCGGGTTTGGCCAGGGTAGGAAATCATTGTAGATAAGAATTTGTTCTTAACTGACTTGCCTAGTTAAAGGTTAAATAAAAAAAGTATATTGAAGATGGATCAACATTGTAGTTACTCCACAATACTAACCTAGTTGACGGAGTGAAAAGAAGGAAGTCTGTATAGAATACAAATATTCTGAAACATGCATCTTGTTGACAAGGAACTATAGTAAAACTGCAAAAAATTTGCCAAAGAAATGAACTATGTCAACTATGTGGCAAATCCAACACATCAAATCACTGAGTAGCACTTTTTATATTTTCAAGCGTCGTGGTAGTTGCATCATGTTATGGGTATGCTTGTCATCGGCAAGGCCTAGGGAGTTTCTTTTAGGATACAAAGAAACTAAATGGAGCTAAGCACTGGCAAAATCAGAGAGAACTTGGTTGCCTGCTTTCCAACAGGCGCTGTAGTCCCGTGTGGCTCAGTTGATAGAGCAAGGCGCTTGCAAAGCCAGTGTTGTTCGATTCCTGCGGGGGACCAGTACAAAAAAGTATCACAATGTATGCACTCACTACTGTAAGATGCTTTCAATAAGAGTGTCTGGCTCTTTTTCTCCATTTTAGTCATTTAGCATTCACCTTTCAGAAGGACAATAAGCTAAAACACAAGGCCAAATATATATTAAAGTTGCTTACCAAGATGATATCAAATGTTCTTGAGTGGCCTCGTTACAGTTTTGACTTAAATTGGCTTAATCTATGGCAAGACTTAAAAATGGCTGTCTAACAATGATCAACAACCAACTTGACAGATCTTCGTTGTAAAGGGTTTAAACACTGTTTCCCATGCTCGTTCAATGAACCCTAAACAATTAATGAACATGCACCTGTGGAATGGTCGTTCATACACTGACAGCTTACAGACGGTAGGCAATTAAGGTCACAGTAATGAAAACATAGGACACTAAAGAGGCCTTTCTACTGACTCTGGAAAAACACCAAAAGACAGATGCCCAGGGTCCTTGCTCTCGTCTGCATGAACGTGTCTTAGACATGCTGCAAGGAGGCATGATGATTGCAGATGTGGCTAGGGCATTAAATTGCAATGTCTGTACTGTGAGAGCCTAAGACTGCACTACAAGGAGACAGGATGGATCGTCCTCGCAGTGGCAAACCATGTGTAACAACACCTGCACAGGAACGGTACATCCGAACATCACACCTGCGGGACAGGTACAGGATGGCAACAACAACTGGCCGAGTTACACCAGGAACACACAATCCCTCCATCAGTGCTCAGACTGTCCACAATAGTCTGAGAGAGGCTGGACTGAGGGCTTGTAGGCCTGTTGTCTGGTGAGGACCTGCCTTACATCTCCTATCGGCACAAACCCACCGTCGCTGGACCAGACAGGCCTGGCAAAAAGTGCTCTTCACTGACGAGTGGTTTTGTCTCACCAGGGGTGATGGTCGGATTCGCGTTTATCGTCGAAGGAATGAGCCTGTACTCTGGAGCGGGTTCGAGGTGGAGGGCCTTCATGATCTGGGGCTGTGTGTCACAGCATCATCGGACTGAGCTTGTTATTGCAGGCAATCTCAACACTGTGCGTTACAGGGAAGACCTCCTCCCTCGTGGTACCCTTCCTGCAGGCTCATCCTGACATGACCCTCCAGCTTGAAAATGCCACCAGCCATACTGCTCGTTCTGTGTGTGATTTCCTGCAAGACAGGAATGTCAGTGTTCTACCATGGCCAGCGACGAGCCCGGATCTCAATCCCATTGAGCACGTCTGGGACCTATTGGATCGGAGGGTGAGGGCTAGGGCCATTCCCCCCAGAAATGTCTGGGAACTTGCAGGTGCTTGGTGGAAGAGTGCGGCAACGTCTCACAGCAAGAACAGGCAAATCTGGTGCAGTTCATGAGGAGGAGATGCACTGCAATACTTAATGCAGCTGGTTGCCACACCAGATACTGACTGTTACTTTTGATTTTGACCCCCCCCCCCCCAGTATTTCTCTCATGTTCTCAACTTTCTTTCCAACGACACAATCCCTGTCATTAACATCCCATGCTAGTTGTATAATTGACATCTTCCCTGTTTAAACACTTCCCAATGATATTTGAGTCTGTCATATTAACAACCATTGCTAGTTGTTTAAACACTTTTTCTAAAGGATATTTGAATCACTGTCATGAAACTGCTCGCCATTGTGCTTTTTTTATATTTGCAAACATTTGCGCTTCTAGACTACTGCCATGTGATCATTGTTGCTCTTATTATGTTAAGAAATTAATTTATTCACATTTTAAGCTTAAAGTTCTGATCTGTTGCTTCAGCCTCATTGCTTTTAAAAGTTATTTTTGAAAGTGGTTGTATTAACTTGATCTGTTGTCCCACAACTGTCCCAAAGACAGGCTGACTAAAAACAACAAGAAACAACAAGCTGACTAATAGAATGGGTAAACTTTTGTACTATGGGGATAGTAGATTGAAAGGCTAGTTATTTTGCTGTTCAATACTGATCTTGTTGGCTGATGAAAAGTAAACGTGGACAGTTCTTCAATATGCGCCTCGGAACTTGATAAGAAGGACGTGCACAGTCGCGTCCCCGTCTGTCTCCACTAGTAGCCTCTGTCAGACCTGTGATGACGGACTATGAGAAGGACGTGGTTACGTGAAATACATTGGCTAATAAGTTTTGAGATCATCTGAGAGAGCCATGTGAGTGAGAGGTTCTACGGAGCAGGCAGCTGGGAGAAGGGAATTATAATTACTATATTCAGCCCAAGGGCACAATGGCCACTTTGGCCGCAAGACATGAGGGGATTTGACGGCCATGGCGAGGTAATGGGCGTGGTCTGTGCGGCTAAATTGTAGAGGCCCCCATCTTGGTGGTAGAGGCATTTTTGCGTTTTTAAGCCAATATTCTGCAATTCTTCACATTTTTCAATAGAAGTGAGGGAATTTTGCAGTTAAGCTAATTTCCTGCAATTCTATGCATTTTGCCATGCCTAATGCTGTGTTCTTATGCACAAACATAGTAACAAAGTCAATACTGCTGAATTGTTTTTTGAATTTTCAATTCTTCCTGACTATTTAGCTTTTATTTTGTAGATGTATTTATTTTTCTTCTCAAATATGTTATTTAATATTGGTCCATTGTTTCTACTCCCTTTATCTGGTTTTAGTTGTTTTAAGTCGACACAATAATTTTCCATTCTGAATTTTTATTGTATTTTTATACAATAATAATATACACTATATACACAAGAATGTAGACACCCCTTCAAATGAGTGGATTCGGCTATAAAATCGAGCACACAGCCGTGCATTCTCCACAGAGCTCCGTGAATTTCAACGTGGCACCGTCATAGGATGCCACCTTTCCAACAAGTCTGTTTGTTAAATGTCTGCCTTCGTAGAGCTGCCACGGTCAACTGTAAGTGCTGTTATTGTGAAGTGGAAATGTCTAGGAACAACAACCGCTTAGCCGTGAAGTGGTAAGCTACACAAGCTCACAGAATGGGACCCGCCGAGTGCTGAAGTGTGTGCCACTTAACTAGTTTTGTCCTCAGTTGCAACACTTACTACCAAATTCCAAACTGCTTTTGGACGCAACGTTAGCACATGAACTGTTCGTTGGGCGCTTCATGAAATGGGTTTCCATGGCCTCGCAGCCTCGCACAAGCCTAAGATTACAATTCGCAATGCCAAGTGTCGTCTGGAGTGGTGGAAAGCTCACCTCCATTGGACTCTGGGGGCAGTGGAAACGTGTTCTCTGGAGTAATGAATCACACTTCACCATCAGGCAGTCCAACAGACAAATCGGGGTTTGGCAGATGCCAAGAGATTGCTACCTGACTGAATGCATAGTGCCAACTGTAAAGTTTGGTGGAGGGGAAATGATGGCCTTGGGCTGATTTTTATGGTTCGGGCTAGGCCCCTTAGTCCCAGTGAAGGGAAATCTTACTGCTACAGCATACAATGACATTCTAGACTATTCTGTGTTTCCAACTCTGAATGTCAAATTCTGTGTTTCCAAACGTTTGGGGAAGTTCCTGTTTCAGCATGACAATGCCCCCGTTCACAAAGCAAGGTCCATACAGAAATGGTTTGTTGATCGGTGTGGAAAAACATGACTGGCCTGCACAGAGCCCTGACCTCAACCCCATCGAACACCTTTGGGATGAATTGGAATGCTGACTGCGAGCCAGGCCTAATCGCCCAACGTCAGTGCCCGACCTCACTAATGCACTTGTGGCTGGAAGTAAGTCCTCTCAGTAATGTTCCAACATCTAGTGGAAAGAGTGGAGGCTGTTATAGCAGCAAAGGGAGGACCAACTCCATATTAATTCCCATGATTTTGGAATGAATGTTCGACAAGCAGGTGTCCATATATTTTTGGTTATGTAGTGGATAGATATATTTTTTTACACTGTTTGGACTTATGTGGCCCGACAAAGGATTTCAAACTGCTATGTTTCGTGCATCACTCTCTTGCGGTAGACTGGCTCCTGTGATGATACCTTACCCATTACTTAGGTTTTAATTTGGGCAAGGCAGCAAGCACGCTAGGCTATACAATTAGATAACTTCCTAATTGAGTATTTAATGTGTTAACACCGACTTGTTGCACCACTAAGGGATAGTTTTTAAGTATGTTAAAATGTCAGTTTTAGTGCAATCTCCACTTAAATAAAAGGATGGTACCAAACAACCCAGTGTTTGCCAGCCTAGAATCCCATTGCCCCCTGCTCTGCTTTCATGTTCACACAGACTGCAGTATGTCTTCCTTCTCATTGTTCAGCAGAGGCCTGTTGGTTGGGTTTAATCATCAGCAGTTAGATAAAAGAACACGACAGCTGTCCTCTGCTTATTTTGATTGAGGAACATTTTGTTGCTTTTGAAGACCTGGGATGGTTCTGTTTGAACTTGAGCTTTCATTATGCAAGAGTTCACCCTTTTTTAAAATCTCTTTGAAATACAAATTAAAAAGACAAATATGTAAAGGAAATGTGGATCTGCTGCCAACTGGTAAAGATAACAAACAACATTCGTGAACGGAGCAGGGGCATTCACAGGTCAGGGTGGGTCTGCAGTGCCTTACCCGCCCGATGGGCAACAGTTGCATTTATGAGTCCAGCATTCTTTAATGGGCCAGTTCAACCTGCCTAAAAGTCTAATAGATTGTAGGAGTAGCCACCTCTGTCTTAAATACTTTGTTTGGCAAGGAAACAATATGGTCAATAAGATGCGTCTCTGTTATTGAGTTTTCTATCTAACTGTCTGTTTGTGCTGGTTTGTCCTTGTCTGCTCTACCTGACTCCCAGGCCTATTCTTCCTGTCCAGCCCTCTCGGTCTCAGTTGCTGAGCGGACATTCTGTCTCATCTGACGTCCTCTCTAACCCTTCTGTTTGCAGAGATTGATTCGGAGTCCACTCTCATAGTCCCGACTAAAGGTCAAAGCACCACAGGTAGACTGAGGCGCTAGCCCCCTTTACATTGAGTGGTGGTGGGAAAGTGGTGCAACCGGGCTGCTTAGGGGCTCACTTTGGAATAACAACTTTCCACTAACAACAAAAACCTTGCATTTGATCCTCTCCTCTTGTTTTCTGACCAGAATTTACTCATTCACTCATGTACTGTGGTCTTTGCTGTTACCTTTCAGAAACCACAACCACAAATACTAAAATAATCGGAAATGTGCATTTCGTAGATGATTACCAGCACAGTGGGTAGGCATCTTGATTTGGGGGATCCAGACTCTTTGTTTTTAATGGAACCTTGGGCTACTAACGTCACTAACCTCTTCCTCATTGACCTCTGTGGTATTAGGGATGTGTGTCTTGTGCACATTTCCTGCCTTAACCTTATCGGGCTGCGGACACTGGTTGCTGTGGTTAACCCCACCGGACCGGGCCTAACTGACCCTTTTTGTGTTTCAGAGTTGGAAGCGGACGTTGCTCTCACCGTGGGACAAATAGTAGGCTCAGGTACAAACCTTCCCCCTCCCTCTTTAATAATACAGCTCCATGTTCCTCCTGGAACACATCACACCCCACCGGACAGGTTGGGGGGTTCCTCATCTAGAAGATGTTCATGCTTCTCACAAAGATAATCCTCCACTATTTTGTTTCTTGCAGAGAGAGCTTCTCTGCGGTCGACATCATCCCAATTACAAGTTATGTTTTCAAAGGTTAAAGGTGTAATTTATGATGAAACTATCAGTAAATTGCATCTTTGACAGATGGCAAGTGCTACAGGGTGGGACATGGTGCCGGGCCAGACTCCCTGCAAGGCTCTGTCGCTGACCACTGATTTTTACAAAGGTCCCATGCTTGGCTCCTTTTTCCTGGAAAGGACTACTGGACAAACTCCCAAACTGTTTTTGAAATGTGTCCCATTGGCATGGTGAGAGAAATGAGTGTGACTGGCAAATGTGACTCTGTTTCTCTTCAACCTTTTGAACCAAGTCAACAATCACACACCGGACGGCACTGGTGTCCGTGGGGTTTCAGTTGGTTTGATCATCCCAGTGTGAATGGAGCAAATAAAGCACAGCTGAATCATTCATGTCACTCCATTGAATGATGCAACAGCTCCCTCTGTTGTTGAGCATAGAACAGCAGCTCTATATCAGCCTTTTAAAAAGGAGCATCAAGTTAAAGGTTAAGCAGTGACAGTCTAAAGGGTGTCTGGTACTAGGTGGTTTCAGTGGCCGAGGTTTATGATACAGGCAGGGTCCTGCTGCTTCCTCTGCTCAGCTCTGGCTACGACACACACACTCATAGCTGCTGCATTAAAACCCATGGCCCATCTCAAGGCAGCCTCCTCCTCTTCTCTCCTCTAGCATCCCTCTGAAGGCACAGTGCAACCACGCACTCATAGCTGCTGCATTAAAAACC
>NC_060180.1:65897384-66022384 GCF_021184085.1 Oncorhynchus gorbuscha
GTTCCATTGAAGGAGAGGAGTTCAGGAGAGGCAGCAACTCTAAGCTATTGAGATGCACCCCTAGAGACGTTATGACATTTCTCCAGCCAGCATGGCCCACGGGGATCAACTCAGGAATAAAAGCCCCCACATTCCCACACATCTTTTTAGTCATTCATTTATATCCTCACTACACACACTATACCAAGATCAACTACATTCAGCCGTGGTCAGATGGTCAGGGGGCTGGAACATAATTACAAATCATTTGTAGACTACAAATTGACCGCAAGAATCCCAAATGGATATAATATTTGACTAAAATGTAATTTCAGGCCTTGCTTACATTTGTATACGATCACAGATATCTCTCTATTATTCGTGGGAATACTCTGGGACAAATAGAATCGGGCTGCCAGCTTGAGGAACCTTGCACTACGCCATGTCCTCGTCAGCTTTCCGAACACAAAAGCATCTCTGTTGGCAGAGCGTATCCCTGTCCTACCCCATTTGAAATGGATGCCAGAAATTAGCCTTTTGTCCGAGGGGCAATGACTTCCTGTCCAGGAGGGCATGACTCATCAGATCTTCCTTCACGGAACACTCAACGGCCCTCCATGATGTCACTGGGCCTTTGATGCCATCCCAAAACCGTCTCCTCTTCAGCCATGGGTCATTGTCTCATGAGTGCTTAGCAGGTCTGGCTAGTAAAGGGGCATGTTGAACATAGCAGAACAATGGCCTGGGGCATTTTTCCTCAGCTGCCCCTAAATGTGGAAGATGGCGACTCCACCTTAACATAATGTACGATGATGCATACGTACCTTCAAAAAGACAGCTAGTGGTTGCACAGAATACTTCAATTGGGTTAGACAGTTTTGAATAACGAAGACCAGCAATGACAGGATATTTCTTGTATTTTGTGTTTCTTATTCTTTCTGAATGGTTAACTATGAACCATTCTGAATGAATGGTTAACTATGACTCTCATACGGAAACCAAAAAGGGGTCATCATGGTATGTTACACAAACAGTCTTAGGCCTTTTCTCTGGAGTCAGATAGCTCGCCCAAAGTTAGGATTACTACGTTGGGGCGCTGCTAAATTACAGCAGTCGTTAAAGAAGCCCTACGGTTTTCAGGCCCGTCCAACTACGAGGCTGTGTGTTAACTATGTCCAACTACGAGGCTGTGTGTTAACAATGTCTCCCAACGACTTCCTCTAATCAGCCACACGTGTCGGTTCAAAGTTCCCTACAAACAGCCTCCGCTGGGACAGCATTGATTATTACCACATTCTCAGTAACACAATTCAGTTAGTACAATTAATGACTTATAGTGACAAAGTTGTGTGTCTGTTAGATGTCCTGTTAGAGTTTGAGTGCCATGTGTGAAAAAGCTAAATGTCTGGTTCGTTCATGCATGACATGTGCAACCACAGATTCTAAATAAGCAAATGGCTACTTCTTCTTGGCCACTTTGCTTCCCTGTCAGGCCACTCATCTATGCCACATCTCAATCCATGTTTTGGTCTCACTCTCTCATGACCAAATAAGTTGATGATTCATGTAAAAACGTTGCCTACTTTTTCTTCTTGGCAAACTGAATTTCACATGAATTATTTAATCTGTAGTAGAAACAAAGTATATACACTGACAGTTGTTAACTTGACCAAATAAACCCCACCCCCTCAACCACCTGAAGTGAGACCCCACCCCCTCCATCCCCCTTGTTTGTTCTCTTCCAAAAGGCCCTGCCCCATGGAATACAATATTTTCAACACCTCCCCTCACGCCAAACTGTTTGTATTGGAGCCCTAAATCAAGTGTTGGCGGTGAACTTGAGCGGAGCGGTTATGAAAATATGGCCCCCAGTGAGAGGAAATGAGCACAATGTGCCCTGGCCTCATGTTTTGGGAGCCCTCTCTCTTTAAGACAAGCAGACCAGATCCCTGTCTGTCCATGGACGAGGAGACTCTTGACCGTCCCAGTTATTTATACCGCGGCTGGACCCCTGTTGCCACATGTTGATGAATTGAGGTTTGTTTTGGCAAGGGTCTACTTCTCTGTCAGGTGATGTGAGGAGAGAGCTCGAGAGAGATGGAGAGTCAGACATGACTGACTTTTTCTTTCTTATTTCTCCCTTCTGACACTGGTACAACTTGTGCCTCAAGTGCAATTAAGGAGTTTGGGGGAAGTGTCACATTTTGGGAAGTTGAAAAGCGTCTCTTCTTGTTAAACATGTTTGGACATTGATTTCAGACACGCTTAGTAGGAAGTGAAGTCTGGTAATCTGATAGCGGACTCGGATTCCTTTGGTGTTAGCCATCTTCCGCTTGACTTGTCACACTTAACTGGCGGCAGGTAGCCTAGCGGTTAAGATCATTGTGGCAGAAAACTAAATGTTGCGGGTTCAAATCCCCTAGCAGACTAGGTGAAAAATATGTCAATGTGCTCTTGAGCAAGGCACTTAACCCTAATTGCTCCTGTAAATCACTCGGGATAAGAGTGTTTGCTAAATTACTAAACTGTAAACTTTGGGCAGCTATAACTAGAGGTTGGTTAAAATGGCCCATGGCTGTAAACACAGCCCCACTAGGGGTTAGTTAAGCCACTGAGTTCCTCCTTCAGACGTGGAGGACATGTTGTGGTTAGCGCCCCGGACCTGTGAGTTGTAGAGAATGTCTTGTTATTTTCAGTTTAAACTGAGAAGCTACCGGTGTTGTATAGACATATATAATTAGGATCTCTTATGGCGTGTTAAGTTTTCATGTGATGCCAAATGAATTGTTCTTATTAGGAAGGTAAGTACTTCAAATGGGTTTATCATGTAATTAATAATGCATTTCATTCAACATTTTACAAAACTCACTTTAAAAAAAAGCTACTAATCATACAAATAATTTATCCGCAAGAATAGTGTCTGACGTGAACCATCCTAGGACCAGTAATGTCCTTGTTATCCCCCTCTGTTTAAATGCCAGTCTGCGAGCTTGTTGTGAAAACCTTCACTGCGAGCTGTAAAAGTGGAGCATTGGAGCTTCAGGCTTGTTAAACGACAACCCCTGTGCTCTCCCCAGCGAGACAGCAGGTCATAAAAACAGACATCCATCGTCCGGCCACACTTCCAGAAGCAGCACGTACAGCCCAGGTCTGAGGGGCCTGACTGGGGGAAGTGGCTACTTCTGATTTGAGAGGAGGGCTTTATCAAAGGGGGTCGTCACAGCCAGGGGCCGGGGGTGGAAATGCTTAAATGTGCCGTGTACCCTTAACAGTCACAGCTTCTTTGAGTATGCCAAACGCCATTAGTTTTATTTGAAGCCTCCGAGGGCAGGGGAAGTGGGTTTGTAATGTCATGGCACATTTTCCTGGAGTCTAAAAATGTTTTAAAATCTTCAAAGGATGATTTTTGTTGTTCGCTTTGTTTCTGTACATCAAACCCGTCTGTATACCTGTAACTAACTACGTTGGTGTCGGAATACTTTTCTAGTGCGCCAACTGTTTCTGCACAGATTACCAATCAACACTGCCCTCTTGAGTAAAACGGCCCCTTCCTCGAAACAGCCAGGCCCCAAATCATCTGGGACAGAAAAACACTGACATCAATACATCGTCAGGACACGTATACCCAAACTATGCGTCAAGAATGATTTAGACCTTTTCCTGGGAAAAAAACTTTGTCAATGAGGGTACATGCAGGAGGTTTGTTCTCTTTCTCCCCTGTGTTGTGTCTTTTTCTCCCTTGAGCCAGACCGTTTTGCTCTGTGTGTGCAGGATTGGTTTGGGGAACGGGGCGAAGCGGAAAAGTGAGATGACGTTGTTAGATTGATGAGTGGAACAAGAGTCTCCTCTTACGGTCCAGTGTCTTTAACTCCTGGCAGGACATTCACACCAGAGCCCTAGGGGTCACGGCAGAGATGAGTGGGGGCCACTTCCTTCTCGGGGAGAACGAGAGAAGAAACTCTTTTAGAAAAAAACTAGTGTCCTGCGAGACATTGTGGTGTACCCCCATACACATGTTCTCTGCTTGATCCCTCACTCACTCACCCCTGCATGGGCGTTCAGGTTAACTCCGTTGCTCATTGACGAGTGTCAATCTAACTTGATTAACACGGCACGTTATCTGTGGTGGACCTCTCACAGCACGTTATCTGGAATAAGACCAGGGTTTGGCTGGCTTTTGAACTATGCATCTGGAAATGAGAGGGTGCAACTAAGTCAACACAACTCAAAAGTAGGCCTATTTTGTTTAACTTTAGTCCTCATGGACCTTCACATGGTTGAACAGACAAATCCTCTAAAATATAATCTCTCCCGTTCTTCTCTCTGCTGTTCTCACAGGTTCATGAAGCCAGCTCCCATGTTTCTTGACCGGAACTTCAAGCGTCTGGCCAAAGTCAGCAGTTACTTACCTCCATTTGGATTCAAAACACAAGGTAAGACACATTGCGTGTCTAATGTGCACAAATTGGACTATGCCCCCTTGAGCAAGGCACTTAACCCTAATTTCTCCTGTAAATCACTATGCCCCCATCCATGTATCTCATTCATGTCAATGGATGTGTCATTAACTTGTCATTGTGGTTTTGGGGAACTGTGTATGGATGGTGGTTTGAGCTGGATAGGTAAGCTAAAGAGAAGAGGGTGTGCAGGGCTCTACCATCCTTATCACCACGCGTCAGTTAGCACATCTTTACTCTTTGTGATAGAGCTGGCAGAACAGCCCTCCTGGCATACTTGGTCTAATTCTGCTCCTGTCATGCTCTCTGATGTCTCTACACACTGCCTCTGACCGTGCCATTACCTGGGGTGGGGGGCAGGGTAGAGGGTGAGAATGGCATGCATGAATACTACAGGACATTTCTTGCTATGGCAACATCTGGATAGCGAGACAGCACTTTTCAATTTCTCTGAACTTCTACAAACTTCTATGGCATTTTCCAACTTCAACACCCATTCTAAATGTATGGCAAAATGCATTCAACTATAAAGCGACTTAACATAAATTATTATCAGACGCTCTTATCCAGTGTGACATACCTGAGCAATTAGGGTTAAGTGCCTTGCTCAAGGGCACATTGACAGATGTTTCAGCTAGTTGGCTCGGGGATTCGAACCAACATCCTTCCGGTTTCTTGCCCGACACTCTTAACCGCTAGGCTACCTACCGTTCTTTCCTCGACTGTGAAGTAGTCATGTCTCAATACGGGGTTAGGTAGCTCACTGACTGCCAAAAGACTGACAAGAATCTATGCATTTCATGAATCAAACTTCAGCACATCTGAATTGGGAAGATGAGGTAAAAAGGGTGTGGCCTGAGTGCATCCTCTCGCATATTTTCCAATACTTATGAACGAAGTGAGCTTAAAGGTACACTGAATGTTACCTATGTGCTCTGGCAAGGGCCCTCTGCCCACTCTCACATGCTGGTTTTCAAAGGCGAGCACCTTGTGTGCACCTGGTTTCTGTTTTCTCCACGGATGGTGAATGCAGTACTGTTTCCCTTGTCTTTGTATGGAGAGAATACATGTGGATCTTGAATAGCACTCCAAAGGATTCCAAATTAGAATCCCTACAAAATGTTAAGCATGAAAATAAACATTTTATTTGAGCTTTTTTTTGCTGCCAAGCTGCCACGGAGGTTTACCTGAAACAGTCTTGTTCGCTAGACTTTATGCAGGTGAAAGCCCCTCCATCATGCTATAAGCCAGCATGGGGAGCATTTTTTTAAAGGGACCTTTTTTTACCACCTAAAGCAAGGGGTTCCTAACCATTTCCCCCCCAGGGACCCCAATTTCAAGACCCCCACATTTCAGGTACCCTTATTTCATGCCCTCCCCCAACGCCCAATTAATTATTCATTTGTTTAGCTTTTTTGTTTCCCTGCCATGTTACATTAACATGGCTCATGACATCTTTTGGATGGGGCTAGTTCATTCAGGATAATACGGTCAAATAAAACCTAGCCCTGATTCTTTTTAAATGTAACTTATGTTAAAATATTATTTATATACATTTAAGTATCAATTTATTTGCATAAAGGGAATAGCTCAATTATTGCTACAGAGTCACCCATTGTTTAAGATGCCTTCCCATTCAAAGTTCATTTGAATTGTTCTACTTTTTGTACCCCTTGACTTTAGCTAATCATGTCTAAGCCTCTGACTGTTAAATAGACAAACCAAGGATATCCCCATGTGCATCGGAGCTAAGCTTTTGGATTGCCTAGACCATGCTTTCCCAATCACCGGGCCGGGGACCGCTGGCCTAGACCAGGCTTTCCCAATCACCGGGCCGGGGACCGCTGGCCTAGACCAGGCTTTCCCAATCACCGGGCCGGGGACCGCTGGCCTAGACCAGGCTTTCCCAATCACCGGGCCGGGGACCGCTGGCCTAGACCAGGCTTTCCCAATCACCGGGCCGGGGGCCGCTGGCCTAGACCAGGCTTTCCCAATCACCGGGCCGGGGGCTGCTGGCCTAGACCAGGCTTTCCCAATCACCGGGCCGGGGACCGCTGGCCTAGACCAGGCTTTCCCAATCACCGGGCCGGGGGGGCTGGGGGCCGCTGGCCTAGACCAGGCTTTCCCAATCACCGGGCTGGGGGCCGCTGGCCTAGACCAGGCTTTCCCAATCACCGGGCCGGGGGCCGCTGGCCTAGACCAGGCTTTCCCAATCACCGGGCCGGGGGCCGCTGGCCTAGACCAGGCTTTCCCAATCACCGGGCCGGGGGCCGCTGGCCTAGACCAGGCTTTCCCAATCACCGGGCTGGGGGCCGCTGGCCTAGACCAGGCTTTCCCAATCACCGGGCCGGGGGCCGCTGGCCTAGACCAGGCTTTCCCAATCACCGGGCCGGGGGCGCTGGCCTAGACCAGGCTTTCCCAATCACCGGGCCAGGGGGGGCCGCTGGCCTAGACCAGGCTTTCCCAATCACCGGGCCGGGGGCCGCTGGCCTAGACCAGGCTTTCCCAATCACCGGGCCGGGGGCCGCTGGCCTAGACCAGGCTTTCCCAATCACCGGGCCGGGGGCCGCTGGCCTAGACCAGGCTTTCCCAATCACCGGGCCGGGGGCCGCTGGCCTATACCAACTGACCAGACCACAATTCACCTAGAATAGATAGTTTGATAAAGTTGAGATATTTCTGACCTGTATACAATTATGCTCTTTGCCAATCCCAAGTGATTCATAAGCATTGACGATGTATTAATGTTAGACTGACCAGTCTCCAGTGTTTCCCTTTACCTTTTGTCTACTCTGCTCTATAGCTGCATGCTGTAGCATAATTATCAGAGACCTCCAGTCCCTCTTCCATATTTCAGCTGAAGATTTTCATCGGCAGAACCGTGTATGTCAAGGCGATGGTTTTGTCTGAGCTGCTGCCCAGACATACTTGGCTGAAGTGTTTATCCTAGTCGCTAATAACAATTAGCAGTCATGTCTCCCCCCTTGAAGAAAACTTCCCTTCTGCGATTTCGCACCCCCTCGAGTCGGGTGTGGTCTGGTCCTTTGTTTTTGCTACCCGAGGTGATGCTTGATGCCGGACATCGACACCTTGTCCAAACAATGGGCCGCTGCTCTTTTTCTGCTTTTTAATCATTAGAGGGATAAAGCTGTAAGCCTGCTGCATTACTCTTGCAAGAGACCCATGTAGATGCTTAAATGTGATTATGCACTATATATACAAAAGTATGTGGACACCCTTTCAAATGAGTGGATTCGGGCTATTTCAGCCACAACCGTTGCTGACGAGTGTATAAAATCGAGCACACAGCCATGCAATCTCATAGACAAATGTTGGCAGTAGAATGGCCTTACTGAAGAGCTCAGTTACTTTCAACTTGGCACCGTCATGTTGAAAGTAATGCCAGATTTGTCATAGGATGCCACCTTTCTAACAAGTCAGTTCGACAAATTTCTGCCCCGCTAGAGCTGCCCCGGTCAAATTTAATTGCTGTTATTGTGAAATTGAACCGTCTAGGAGCAACAACGGCTCAGCCACCAAGTGGTAGGCCACGCAGCCTCGCAGACAGGACCACCGAGTGTTGAAGCGCACAGCATGTAAAAATCATCTCTTCTCGGTTGCAACACCGGAGCTTCATGAAATGGATTTCCATGGCAGAGCAGCCGCACACAAGCATATGATCACCATGCTCAATGCTAATCGTCGGCTGGAGTGGTGTATAGCTTGCCTCCGTTGTTCTATGGAGTGATGAATCATGCTTCACCATCTGGCAGTCCAACGGTTTGGCGGATGCCAGGAGAACGCTACCTGCCCCAATGCATAGTGCCAATTGTAAAGTTTGGTAGTGGAGGAATCATGGTCTGGGGATGTTTTTCATGGTTCAGGCTAGGCCCCTTAGTTCCAGTGAAGTGAAATCTTAATGCTACAGCATACAATGATATTCTAGACAATTCTGTGCTTCCAACTTTATGGCAACAGTTTGGGGACGGCCCTTTCCCGTTTCAGCATGGCAATGCCACCGTGCACAAAGTGAGGTCTTTACAGAAATGGTTTGTTAAGATCAGTGTTGAAGAACTTGACTGGCCTGCACAGAACAATGACTTCATCCCCACCGAACACCTTTGGGATGAATTGGAACGCCGAATGAGACATGTGCCGACCTCATTAATGCTCTTGTGGTTGAATGGTAGCAAGTCCCCGCAGCAATGTTCCAACATCGAGTGGAAAGCCTTCCCAGAAGAGTGGAGGCTGTTACAGCAGCAAATGGGGGATCCACTCCATATTAATGCCCATGATTTTGGAATGAGCTGTTTAACGAGCAGGTCTCCACATACTTTTGGTCATAAGTGATACTTTCAAATATTACTTTTTTTGGACAAAAGATATACACTACCGGTATAAAGTTTTAAAACACCTACTCATTCAAGAGTTTTTGTTTTCTACATTGTAGAATAATAGTGAAGACATCAACACTATAAAATAACACATGGAATCATGTAGTAACAAAGTGTTAAACAAATCAAAATACATTTGAGATTCTTCAAATAGCCACCCTTTGCCTTGATGAGTAATGCCAGATATGTAAACATTATTAAAGTGACTAGTGTCCCATTCCTTACAGTGGCCAGTGATCTCTGGTCTATGCCTATAGGTCGTCTCTAATGTGCTAGTGATGGCTGTGTAACAGTCTGATGGCCTTGAGATAGAAGCTGTTTTTCAGTCTCTCGGCCCCAGCTTTGATGCACCTGTACTGACCTCTCCTTCTGGATGATAGTGGGGTGAACAGGCAGTGGCCCGGGTGGTTGACGTCCTTGATGATCTTTTTGGCCTTCCTGTGACATCGGGTGTTGTAGGTGTCCTGGAGGGCGGGTAGTTTGCCCCCGGTAATGCGTTGGGCAGACGACACCACCCTCTGGAGAGCCTTGCGGTTGCACCGGGGCGGTGATACAGCCGACAGGGTGCTTTCAATTGTGCATCTGTAAAGGGTTTTAGGTGATACCCACATTTCTTTAGCCTCCTGAGGTTGAAGAGGCTCTGTTGCGCCTTCACCACACTGGGTGGTGGGTGGTCCATTTCAGTTTGTCAGTGATGTGTACGAAACTTGAAGCTTTCCACCTTCTCCACTGCAGTCCTGTATATAGGGGGGTGCACCCTCTGCTGTTTCCTGAAGTCCACGATCATCTCCTTTGTTTTGTTGATGTTGAGTTAGCGGTTATTTTCCAGGCACCACACTCCCAGATCCCTCACCTCCTCCCTGTAAACCGTCTCGTCATCGTTGGTTATCAAGCCTACTACTGTTGTGTCGTGTGCAAACTTGATGATTGAGTTGGAGGCGGTCCTCATGAGAGCCAGGTTTATCATAGCTGAAGCTGGTTCAGACAATTCCAAGAGTGTGCAAAGCTGTCAAGTCAAAGAATGGCTACTTTGAAGAATCTCAAATATATAAAATGTATTTTGATTTGTTTAACACTTTTTTTTTTTAGTTACTACATGATTCTATATATTATTTTATAGTTTTGATGTCTTCACTATTATTAGAAAATAATAAAAAAAAAAATAGAAAACACCATGAATGAGTAGGTATTCTAAAACGTTTGACCAGTAGTGTACATCTCCCAATAATCTGGCCATGGTAGATCTATGACTCATATGAGAAGCAAAGAGCCAAGAGGTGCTAGTGGGCTGTGGGGGCGAAGACCAATATGTCTTACAACGTAAGACTTCTGATATATGCATTTTACAACATTAGTCACCTGGCCTGTGGCTTATCCTTATCTGTAATTGAATAAATGTGGGGGATGTTCTCTTCTCCAGACCTCCAACTCTCCCAAGGACCACCTAGCCTGCTACAGCATTTTCTGGGAGTTGAAGTTCTCGACAGTTGTTTATTGAATAGGAGCTATTAATCCTTTTCATTATTATTTTTGTCTGTGAACTAGCAATAATAATTCATTGTAGTTGATATCTAAACTCCTCTTTTTTTTATTTTTAGAAACAATCATAGACATTATTCTAACTGCCACAAAGAACTATGGGCTGGGTCAAGACGTTGACAGGTAATTACCACAGGAACGAAGTACACTCGCACACAAATGCGAAGTCGGAAGTTTACACCTTAGCCAAATACATTTAAACTCAGTTTTTCACCATTCCTGACATTTAATCCTAGTAAACATTCCCTGTCTTTGGCCAGTTAGGATCACCACTTTATTTTAAGCATGTGAAATGTCAGAATAATAGTAGAGTGATTGATTTATTTCAGCTTTTATTTCTTTCATCACATTCCCAGTGGGTCAGAAGTTTACATACGCTCAATTTGGTAGCGTTGCCTTTAAATTGTTCAACTTGGGTCAAACATTTCGGGTAGCCTTCCACAAGCTTCCCACAATAAGTTGGGTGAATGTTGGTCCATTCCTCCTGACAGAGCTGGTGTAACTGAGTCAGGTTTGCCGGCCTCCTTGCTTGCACACGCATTTTCAGTTCTGCCCAAAAATGTTCTATAGGATTGAGGTCAGGGCTTTGTGATGGCCACTCCAATACCTTGATTTTGTTGTCCTTAAGCCATTTTGCCACAACTTTGGACATATGCTGGGGGTCATTGTCCATTTGGAAGACCCATTTGCGACCAAGCTTTAACTTCCTGACTGATGTCTTGGGATGTTGCTTCAATATATCCACATAATTTTCTTACCTCATGATGCCATCTATTTTGTGAAGTGCACTAGTCCGTCCTGCAGCAAAGCACTACCACAACATGATGCTGCCACCCCTGTGCTTCACGGTTGGGATGGTGTTCTTCGGCTTGCAAGCACCCCCCTTTTTCCTCCAAAAGTAACAATGGTCATTATGGGCAAACAGTTCTATTTTTGTCCCCATATGCAGTTGCAAACCGTAGTCTAGCTTTTTTTATGGCGGTTTTTGAGCATTGGCTTCTTCCTTGCTGAGTAGCCTTTCAGGTTATGTCGATTATAGGACTCGTTTTACTGTGGATATAGATACTTTTGTACCTGTTTCCTCCGTAGCATCTTCAGAAGGTCCTTTGCTGCTGTTCTGGGATTATTTGCACTTTTCGCACCGAAGTACATTCATCTCTAGGAGACAGAACGCGTCTCCTTCCTGAGCGGTATGGCGGCTGCGTGGTCCCATGGTGTCTATACTTGCATACTATTGTTTGTACAGACGAACGTGGTACCTTCAGGCGTTTGGAAATTACTCCCAGATTTGTGGAGGTGTACATATTTTTTCCTGAGGTCTTTGCTGCTTTCTTTTGAATTTCCCATTATGTCAAGCAAAGGCACTGAGTTTGAAGGTAGGCCTTGAAATACATCCACAGGTACACCTACAATTGACTCAAATGGTGTCAATTAGCCTATCAGAAGCTTTTTAAGCCATGACATAATTTTCTGGAATTTTCCAAGCTGTTTAAAGGCACAGTCAACTTAGTGTATGTAAACTTCTGACCCACTGAGATTGTGATACAGTGAATTATACGTGAAACAATCTGTCTGTAAACAATTGTTTGAAAAATCACTTGTGTCATGCACAAAGTAGATGTCCCAACCGACTTGCCAAAACGATAGTTTGTTAACAAGAAATTTGTGGAGTTGTTGAAAAATGAGTTTTAATGACTCCAACCTAAGTGTGTAAACTTCTGACTTCAACTGTACATACTAGCACTTACACACATTCTTTCTCTTTTCAAACATTCTAACTGGCCAGACATTCTTCTCTTACAGTTTAATTTGTAAAAGATGCATTATCGTGGGCAATGGTGGTATCCTGGCTAATAAGTCTCTGGGCTCCCGAATCGATGATTACGACATTGTGGTGAGGTGAGTCTTTACTAATGTAAGGGCAACGCGATGCCAGTTCCAGGGGTAAAGAACAAAATGAAGTCCTTGTTGTTGAAATTCTTACACCGGGACACTTGAAGTCAATCTTAAACCAATCATTGTTTGTCAGCACGCTGGAGAGGTTCCAACCAAAGCACCACACGTCAATTTATTTATTTAATTTAATCTTTTTAACTAGGCAAGTCCGTTAAGAACAAATTCTTATTTACAATGACGGCCTACCGGGGAACACTGGGCTAACTGCCTTGTTCAGGGCCGGAACAACAGATTTTTTACCTTGTCAGCTCAGGGATTCGATCCAGCTACCTTTAGTTTACTGGCCCAATGTTCTAACCACTAGGCTACCTGCCGCCCCAATCAATCAGGAGCTCTGCTTGGGCAGTCCCAGCAGTTGTCTTATGCCATGATGATCTGGACGAGACTGCTGTACATAATACAAGTTATATTTGTGATTTAGCTTAATTAATCATTACCATTTTGTTTAATTCATGTGACCAACTAATACTGGTTCATAACATGTGACAGACCAAAAACGCAAGGCTTATTCTCTTTAAGCTAAGACTTTGAAACTGAGATCTTTCGTTCTCAAAACAAGTACTGACAAATTGCAGATACTGACGAGTGAGGATTCGTTCAGTCAGTCACTTGCGTGAACACAGAAATTCGTTATTAGATCAGCGCATGAATAGAAGACAGAAATTAATAAGAAAAGCACAAACGTTGAAATTCCAAAAACACTGAATTTGATGTGATTATGTCCTGCTTATTGTCGATTCCTCCTGAACTCTGAAGCTTGTTAATGTTGATTGACTTAGATTAGGGCTTAGATTGATATGAGTGTAAACCTACTGTTTTATCAGTACACCATGAAGGATACTGGGCATTTGTTGGCAAGCCCAGTATCAGAATTAAACTAAATAGAAGCTAAATGACCATTTATTGTTTTGATTGGCAAAAATTGTAGTCATATTTGAGAGGGAGTGAAACTATATTCTCAAGTCCCCAGTCTTGTTATGATGTCGACACACAATGTATAGAGCCCCACAGTGGAGCTGTCATAATACCCATAAAAACCTGCGGTCAAACGGAATGGTTCCAATCGTTTTTCCACCATTCATTTTTCCCATAGGGAATTTTGGAAACATTTCAAATCAGGGTTGTGTTTTGTGTAGGTTTACCCTGGCGTGATGTTTTGATAACCTTGTAAATCTCTCGGACAAGGTAACTTTAATATATTTGGCTCTATATACTCTGATTCTAAAATGCTAATTGGCATCAAAGTAGACAACATTCAAGACTACAAATCACAGCAAGCTCCCGCACGTCATCTTTGCTGATGGGTATTGTGTCAATTTAAAACTATCAAGACACAGTTCACAGAATTGTCAATTTAAAGAAATTTAGCTGACTTATTCATTACTAAATTTAGCTATTAGATAGTTAATCCAGAGATTCTTACCTTTGTCTTGATTTGGCAGTCTCGTCCAGATCATCATGGCATTTGTAGTTCTTTATGATAGCCACATTAGCAGCTAATTAGCATTTAATTTTGGGGGGATAAATACAGGCAAATATATTGATAAAAGTAATGTTGTCCTAGAGAGAATTACACGGTTCTCAAAACGTCACACCAGGGTAAGCCTACATGAAACACAGCCATTATTTTAAGTGTTTCTAGAAAAACTATTTTTCTTTGATTGCTAGGTTTTATGGGTATTATGACTCATACTGTGGTACTCTATTCGCCCACATAGCGCTTCTTCTCCAACCGCAGGTTGAACGAGGCTCCGGTGACTGGTTTCGGCAAGGATGTGGGCACCAAGACCACCATGCGTATTACCTACCCCGAGGGTGCCATCCAGAAGCCTGAGCGATACGAGAAGGACTCGCTCTTCGTCTTCTCTGCCTTCAAACCGCTGGACTTCAAGTGGCTCAGACAGATGGTCTTCAGAGAGAAGCTGGTGAGGCTTAAGTCAAGGCTGACTGTTGTTACCTTTGCTCATTGGGACCACTAAGAAATCCATCACACACAGTTAGTTGGTCATGTTACTATGAGCTTGTGTGCATTTCCACTGCTCTGAAAGATGATAATGATTTATTTTGCATATTGTCAAGTCCCACCTCCTTTCTAGGTTTTCCATTGCTTCATAACATTGAGGCGACCACATACGCATGAATCCCACTGGATGTTTTGGCTAGTTTAAGTGCTTTCTGTGGCACTGAGTGACTAGTTAATTTTTTTGTTAACGCCATTTTGGTCGTAAACAGACTGTCTTCTGTCGCAGTCACTTGCTCGTCCTGTGACATTTAATAGATGTGGTTGTGAATTCTCACAATGCTTTCCCATTTTATCATGATTATGGAAATCACTTTAAATTGTGGTTTTATAGAAAAAAACTGTCTGAGTTCGTGTTCCTCTCTGCTTTTCATTCTGCCATGACATAAAACAATTTTCCCATTTTAAGGACCTTTTGACAAGCCACTGACTGCCACGCTTGAGTGACAGCCTGTGAATTGGCCTCTTAATCTATGGCTGGGTGACTGAATGGGTCTTTCCTTATCTCTGACGGGAAGGATGGCAGACATTTTAATGACTCTTCGGACACAATCTGTTATCACTGAAAGAGCTTGCACAAGCACTCTCGCTTGTCTGTAGTCACTCCACCGCAGTCAGGGTAGGGTATGCTCAATTCAAGGACATTCCCGATTGAGCACCTTTCTTTGAACTTCAATCTTGGCTGGGTTGAGTTTATCCATATAGGGGGGCTTCCTGCTCAGTTTCTACAGGGATTTGTCTTGCAAATCTGGCAAGCCAGCGTCTTGGGAACAGACTTCCTATCCAGCACAGCTGTGTGACTTTCAGGGACCAGTGGCCAGCAGGAATTTTTACTGGGTGACATTTTTCAAAATACAAGCTTCTGGAGAGATGGAGGGGTTAGGAGGAGGGAGTGAGAGGGGGGTTAGGAGGAGGGAGAGAAGAGGGGGTAAAATAAGGGTTGGAGTGAGGGGGGGGGTACTAGTAAGTGAGAAAGAGAGAAATAGTTGGCTGCTTGATAGCCCCGTAGCCTTTTGAATTGGGCAGATTTGTCTGGACTAATCAGTTGGTAAGTAGCGGGACAGTGGAAATGGCGGACGGAGATAATTGATCTGGCCTCTGGCTTCTGACAGATCAGCCTTTGATCTGCAGGGGAAGGAATAATTTTTCTCATGAAGTAAATTGCTGTTCAAAAGTACCGGCTCTTTTCCATGACAGCGTTTTAGCTGTGATGGCTCGCATGCACTGAACTCATAGTCACACCAACTCACTATTTCACTTTACTGAACTCATAGTCACACCAACTCACTATTTCACTTCACTGAACTCAGTCACACCAACTCACTATTTCGGTTTGACTTTGCCCCATGGAGCTCATTGTAATTAACTACGCAAATGTCTGAATTTTAGAAGCTGGACTTTTTTATTGAAACTGCGGAAATCACTGACAACCATAATAGGGCTCTGAGAACAACGCAAGGCATTATTTTATTTATTTAACTAAGCAAGTTAGTTAAGAACAGATTCTTATTTACAATGACAGCCTACCAAAAGGCAAAAGGCCTCCTGCGGGGACAGGGGTTGCGATTTAAAAATATAGGACAAAACACACACCACGGCGAGAGACTTAAGACCACAACATAGCATGGTAGCAACACCATATGGTATCAGCACAAAACATGGTACACACATTATTGGGCACAGACAACTGCACAAAGGGCAAGAAGGTAGACACAACAATATTACACTAGTTACCCAAGATAATTAGATTTTAAGTGAATACTTTAAAGTATTTTTAGCGACTGTATTGAAACGTTTTAAATTGGTGCTGACTGCTGAGATGTTTTACTTGTAACGTTTACTTTTATTCTACTGACACACACAGACCGGGACAGCCGCAGTTGTACACTGTGTTTCCAGCGAGTCCACTTCAATACGTTCGTATGTAGTAAGTGTATCGAGGTTTGAATGGTCTTTTTAAGTGTTTTGTCACTTGACAAATGAAGCCCATCATTGTGAATTCCTGCTGATGAAAAATGATCCTAGATTCTCTGTTTGCTCCTAGAGATGGATTAGTATTTTACACACGCGCACGCGCATGCGCACACACATTCCAGTTATTGCCACAACCAGTTTCTCAGCTGGTTTAACTTTGGATGTTTTTTCTTTGACGGGTAAATAAAAAGGAATGACATTTAATGTTCAACCAGACATTCAACTAACATCAGGTATTTACGTTCAATTAACCTGAGTAGAGACAGTATTTTCCTATGGGTGATTTGGGGGAAATGAGTCATGAAGATGCTTAACATGATATTCTCAGTAAACAACCAGTTACCATGGTAACAGTGTAGGCAGTCATATCTGTTGACTGGAAACTGTTTAACTATATCTGCTTTTTAGTAATTTTGGAAACCCTCATCAGAAGACAAGTAAATCCTGTTGACTGGCTATAAGCGTAGCTTCATTGCTACCGAAGTAACTGCATCATAAGTGGCCTAAACTATTGCTGTGGAAATACATATATATATATATATATACACATACACACGTTATGTCTTCAGGGACTGCGGCTAGCAAGCTTCATTGTGCTGTCATGTTTTTAACCCCTCGCATTTTCACCTCTAATACCAGAGCATGAGCAACTGTACAAAGACCACGAGCTTTAGAAATATCATGTTTTTGGACTCCTGGTATACTGATCCTTACACACAGCTCCCTCCTCCCTTTATATCTAACTTTGAACAGTTGCGCTGTAGGAGCTTTGATGTCCTTTGTGTGGCGTGGCCGCTGACAGGTGAAAGGAATGCGAGGCCCTTTCATGATGCCTATCTCTCACCAGCTTTGAAAGGGAAGGTTTCTCGTTGCTTCTTTAAGGTGGGTGGGAGGTAATAATGCTAATTAAAGTGACTCCCCTGTCATGGCAGTCCCCTTCCCCTTTCTCATGGCGGAAGTGTTTGGATGAGTAACTGACTGAAACCTTGTTACTAAAAGACATTAAAGGTTGAAATGCCATAATAATTTGCAAAGATGTTATTCAGTGAACTGTTATTTAGAGACGTCCCTTGAGAAGTCTGGAAGTTTGACGTTGCAGTAAAAAATGTAGTAAAGTGAATGAATTAAAATGAAAGGTGTTGAAAACACTACATAAAAAAGTGTTTGGACACTTGCTCGTTGAACATCTCACTCTGAAATCTTGGGCATTAAATGGAGTTGGCTCCCCCTTTGTGTGGTTTGCACTGTTCTGTGAAGGGAGTAGTACACAGCGTTGTACCGTTTCTTGACAATTTCTTGCATGGAATAGCCTTCATTTTTCAGAACAAGAATAGACTGACGAGTTTCAGAAGAAAGGTACTTGTTTCTGGCCATTTTGAGCCTGTAATTGAACCCACAAATGCTGATGCTCCAGATACTCAACTAGTCTTAAGAAGGCCAGTTTAATTGCTTCTTTGGAAGCGCTCCTGAGCCCGTTGGAAGCGCTCCTGAGCCCGTTGGAAGCGCTCCTGAGCCCGTTGGAAGCGCTCCTGAGCCCGTTGGAAGCGCTCCTGAGCCCGTTGGAAGCGCTCCTGAGCCCGTTGGAAGCGCTCCTGAGCCCGTTGGAAGCGCTCCTGAGCCCGTTGGAAGCGCTCCTGAGCCCGTTGGGGCGAAAGATATTCTAGTGGTTAGAGCGTTGGACTTGTAACCGAAAGGTTGCAAGATCGAATCCCCAAGCTGACAAGGTACAAATCTGTTGTTCTGCCCCTGAACAAGGCAGTTATCCCACTTCCTAGGCCGTCATTGAAAATAAGAATTCGTTCTTATCGGACTTGCCTAGTTAGTGTTTAAATTATTATTTTTTTAAACCATTGGAAGCCCAACACCTATCGCTTACAGTACACCTACGGTGTAGCTGGGCCCTCCAGACCTTCAGAACACCCAAGGAGTAGGGCTACTGGGATGGGGTATGGGGGTTGTTTTTGGACAGGGTTGCAGCGTCCCTCTCCCTGCTTCTCTCTGGTTTGCTGTTACCCTGTCCAACTTGGACTGACTGTCTCGGCTGGCTGCTTGTGGCAGGGTGAAGCGTGTTTGTTTTCATTTGCATAGGGGGGCCTTATGACCATCTGCGTATGGCCTGCAGATGTGAACGCTCTCACTTGCTTGCCCCTCTCACCCTTTCTTCCTTTTGCCTTTCCTCCTTCCTTCCCTCCCTCTCTCATTCTATATGTCAAGCAATGAGTTAACTAGAATACGTACCGTATAAAAAACGTCTAATTTCACTTTAACAGTGTGTTCCTGCTATTTATGAACTGAAATGCAAACAGGACGCCATATAGGCTAGACATCTCCAGGGTATTCTATTCTGGGGCCGCCTTCATCCCATTGAGAAGAAAAACATAACTTGAGTGGCTTATCGTCAATTACACATCTATGGAGGGAATGCACTTTGTTATATTGTGTTTATGTCCACCCTGCGAAGCACCTGCGGCAACTATTAGACGTTTTTAATTATATTTTTATCTCTTTTCGGTCTTATGTTCCAAAATTTGAAATGCTTTTTTTGACACTGGATAAAAACTCAGTTCTTCAACATGGTATATCACATGCTGCAATTGGAGGAACAATGGGAAAGTAATGCTGCTTGGAAAGTTGATAAACTTGTAATTCCACTTTTGAGAAATGTTTTAGTTCAGTTTTTACACTTCTTTGGTCACACCCTCTTAAGCCTTAGCCCCACCCATCTCTTTAAGGATTCACATGTGAAGCCATGTGCTAAACAGAGTGAGGTAGTGTAGTAAACAACCGAAGATTAAGAATAAAAGGGCTGAAAGTAGTCTACAATAAGGAAAAACTCCAGGTAAATATACACTTTACAAAATAATGTAAGATCAATAAAAGTTATGTAAATCATGTTGGTGGTCAATTAAATAATCAAAATGTTTATGCTTTACATACCAAGTGTTGTCATCGATTCCTTATAGAGAAAACCACACCGCTGCGTTTGTCACATGAGATGGCAGCAGCTTTCCACCAAACGTTTTGTCCCGGGTGGCGTCCTGGTACTACTATTGCGTTATCCTCTGCACAATTATTGATGAAGTTCACAACTTGCTGCAAGTCTTCATGCTTAAGGTGTAACCTATGCTTGCTTGGTCCGGCTCTCTTTTTGATGGGAGGCATTAGACTGTTCTCCTTGTATGACTGGGGGAGGAGAGTCGGGTGTGTTCTGCTATTGCTGAAAGACAAATTATAGATACATATATTTTAGCATTATTAGACTAGGCTTACCCAGACACACTTGTCTAAATTGATGGGTCATGTGAAAGAGCGGCTCTAACCACCCACAAGCCACATATAGCTAAGTGGATGATTCTCTACTGTCTATACCTGTTCACATGTTCATGAAATACAATAGATGGCCGTAATCACCCCTAGACACCTGGCTAAATTGATGGGTTATATAATCATCAGGCTATAACTAGCAATGCAAACGTCTTTCTGAGATTTGATTAATATTACTAAACTCAGCAAAAAAAGAAATGTCCCTTTTTCAGGACGAAGATAATTAATCAAAGATCATTCGTAAAAATCCAAATAACTTTACAGATCTTCATTGTAAATGGTTTAAACACTGTTTCCCATGCTTGTTCAATGAACCAATTAATGAACATGCACCTGTGGAACATTCGTTAGAACACTTAACGGCTTACAGACGGTAGGCAATTAAGATCACAGTTATGAGAACTTAGGACACTAAAGAGGTCTTTCTACTGACCCTGAAAAAACACCAAAAGTAAGATGCCCAGGGTCCTGCTCATCTGTGTGAACGTGTCTTAGGCATGCTGCAAGGAGGCATGAGGACTGCAGATGTGACCAGGGCAATAAATTGCAATGAGACGCCTAAGACGGCGCTACAGGGAGACAGGACGGACAGTTGATCGTCCTCGCAGTGGCATACCACGTGTAACAACACCTGCACAGGATCGGTACATCCGAACATCACACCTACGGGACAGGTACAGGATGGCAACAACAACTGCCTGAGTTACACCAGGAATGCACAATCTCTCCATCAGTGCTCAGACTGTCTGCAATAGGCTGAGGCTGGACTGAGGGCTTGTAGGCCTCACCGGCAACAACGTTGCCTATGGGCACAAGCCCATTGTCGCAGGACCAGACAGAACTGTTAAAAGTGCTCTTCACTGACGAGTCGTGGTTTTGTCTCACCAGGGGTGATGGTCGGATTCGCGTTTATCGCCGAAGCAATGAGCATTACACCGAGGCCTGTACTCTGGAGTGGGATCGATTTGGAGGTGGAGGGTCCATCATGGTCTGGGGCGGTGTGTCACAGCATCATCGGACCGAGCTTGTCGTATTGCAGGCAATCTCAACGCTGTGCGTTACAGGGAAGACATCCTCCTCCGTCATGCGGTACCCTTCCTGCATTCTCATCCTGACATGACCCTCCAGCTTGACAATGCCACCAGCCATACTGCTCATTCTGTGTGTGATTTCCTGCAAGACAGGAATGTCAGTGTTCAGCCATAGCCAGCGAAGAGCCCAAATCTCAAACCCATTGAGCATGTCTGGGACCTGTTGGATTGGGGGGTGAGGTCTAGGGCCATTCCCCCCCAGAAATGTCCGGGAACTTGCAGGTTCCTTGGTGGAAGAGTGAGGTAACATCTCACAGCAAGAACTGGCAAATCTGGTGCAGCACATGAGGAGATGCACAACAGTACTTAATGCAGCTGGTGGCCACACCAGATAATGACTGTTAGCTTTGATTTTGACCCCCTCCCCCTTTGTTCAAGGACACATTATTCCATTTATCTTAGTCACATGTCTGTGGAACTTGTTCAGTTTGTCTTGTTGAATCTTGTTATGTTTATACAAATATTTACACGTTAAGTTTGCCGAAAAGAAACGCAGTTGACAGTGAGAGGATGCTAAACATTAGCTAGGTAGTATGCTTTAACTTGCAATTACAAATGTATAATTTCTGAAAATGTAGCTTGACTCTTACAGGTATACATGGATGAATGCTTCACTGACATGGTTGCTTTTAGTTGTACTTGAAGATGTAACCTGACGACGGATGTTTCATACAACAGCTTTCTGTTTTCTCTTTTCGATTGCCTCTGCATTTTCAATTAAACTTCAGAATGTTTTCATACTCCGCTTCCAGCGGGCATTCCACTGATTTCAAAACTCTCAACTTCTTCCGTGACAACACTGTCCCCATCACTGTCATCAGAAGACTCTACAATGTCTGGTTAAATTCAAATGTTTTCACTTAAGTCAGGGATTCCTTTTTCAGAATCAGCATGGCATGATCGTCCTCCAGAAAGTAATCCATCACAACTTTTTCCAGCAAGTCTTTGTCAATACCACCTGTGAAATTTAGGGCAGCAATGTTGCTGAGAGCAGGAGCAACACTTTTGCAATTCTCTATGGCTATATCTTTCAAAAACTCATGGTAGCAAAGATTCTGAGCAGCTTATGTAATAGACAGAAGGTAGCGGGAAGGTTCCTGTCTTTTTCGTTTCCAAACCAACTAGGCTCGTAATTGAACATTTTTATTTGGATTTACAGATGACATAAATGTGTTTATTAAGGGACATGACAGTTCACATGTTCAAGAATGCATTTTTTCAAATGAAATGCCTCTCTTGTGATATCTGTCATATGCCCAGCTTTCTGTAACAGGTCACATATGTTATCTGGCTGGGGGGGGGGGGGGGGTTGTGTGGGGTGTAGAGGCTGGAAGGGTTATCGCTGCGATTACAAATCAGTCAGGAACATGCAGACCTTTTTTGAGGAAATCTTCCATACACTTCAGGTGTTTAGATGCTTATGTTCCGCCACCACTTTTTCCAGTGAGGGATTTCAAAATATTTTTTGGGATTTGTGCCTTTTTAGTCTTTTCAACACACCTGTCCTCAAACACCACTTTCATCAGACTTGCCATAATTTTTTCCCACTCCGATTGATCCCCTGTTCTCTGTACATCTTATTCTCCCGGGTCTGTCATTGTCTTGCTCTAATCCTGCCCTTGACTCTCTCGTGTAGGTTTATCTTTTTCCTAGACGGAGCCACTTACCAGAGCCTCTGTAGTGCGCTCAGCAGTTGATTTATGAGGCAGTCAATGTTTTTCAAGTATTAGACTATTCCTGCAAATACAAACCGTATCCAGACATTCCTAGTTAGTCTCCAGAAAAAAACACACTACTTGACATTTTGATATTTGTTCAGTCTCCTCAACACAATTTTCTAAAATGGGAGCATTTCTGGGAATGCATCTCCTCAGGGTCACTAGTGTTTACCATCCATACACACATTCTGTCTTCCACAGACAAACCTGTTATTAATCATGGGGGGAAAGTGTTTACCTTACCAAGTCTTGCACCTGTTTTATGATTGTTGTTGGTAGTTAGAGTAGATATGAAATTACTTTATAGTCATTTTTTTTAGACTGTTGAAGAGGGAAGATTTTAGAGACTGAGTCATTGAGTATGAGGCCAAGAAATTAAAGCTCAGACGCACTGGTAGGATTGTCAAACGTTTGCCTGCTGACAGTACTTAGCACCTCTGACTGCCGACACTGTTCAATCTCTTTTGTGTTCACACAGCAAAGACCTTAGAAGTTGTCAGCCAATCAACTTGTTAAAATACTCCAAGCCAGAAGGTGGCAGTAGTGTTTGGCAATGCATATCTGTGCGTATTGCTTATGGCCTAGATTTCAAGCTATCTGTGCTAATGTTGCTATTTTGTAGAAACCCTTGTTTATACAGTACTAGCCAGATGGTAACAGCTACAGTGCCATCAGAAAATATTCATACCCTTGACTTATTCCAGATTTTGTTGTTACAGAATTCAAGATTGATTAAATATTCCCATCTACACACAATACCCCATAATGACAATGAAAACATGTTTTTAGAATTGTTTGCAAATCTATTGAAAATGAAATACAAAAATGTATGTAATTTACATAAGTATTCAAAACCCTGAGTCAATACTTTGTAAAGCACCTTTGGTGGCAATTACAGCTTTGAGTCGTCTTATGTATGTCTGTCAGCTTTGCACATCTTCCTTTCAGATTTTTTCAAGCTCTGTTAAATTCGATGCCTAAGATTGGGAGTGGCAGTGAACAGCAAGTCCGTTATGAACAAATTCTTCTTTCCAATGACTGCCTACCGGGGAACAGTTTTTAACTTCTTATGGCTTGGGGGCAGTATTTTGACGTCTGGATGAGAAGCGTGCCCAAAGTAAACTGCTTGTTTCTTCAGGCCCATAAGCTAGGATATGCATATAATTGCTAAATTATGATAGAAAACACTAACATTTCTAAAACTGTTAAAATATTGTCTCCGTGTAACAGAACTGATATGGCAGGTGAAAACATGAGGAAAATTCATCCAGGAAGTGGGATTTTGAGGTGGGTATTTTCAATTGAATGCCTATAGAGTATCTAATGGGTTAGGACCCAGATTGCCGTTCCTATGGCTACCACTAGATGTCAACCGTCTTTAGACATTTGTTTCAGGCTTGTTTTCTGAAAAATGAAGAATGAGACCTTTGTCAGTGGACTGAGGAAGAATGCAGAGCTGGTTTGTGCGCATGACCGATATTCGCACTGTTGTTTTTCCTTTCTATTGAATACACTATTGTCCGGTTGAAATATTATTGATTATTTAGACAATTGACAACCTGAGGATTAATTCTAAACATGGTTTGATATGTTTCGATGGAACTTTACCGGTACTATTAGAATGTATTCGTCTGCATGTTTTGACCTCCTTGGAGCCAGTGGATTACTGATCAAAACGCGCAAACAAAACAGAGTTTTTGGGATGTAAAGAGGGACTTTATCGAACAAAAGGAACATTTATTGTGTAGCTGGGACTTGTGACTGCAACCATGTGAAGATCTTCAGAGGTAAGTGATTCATTTTATCGCTATTTCTGTCTTTTGTAATTCCTTTACTTGGTTGTAAAATGTTTATGCCAATTCAGTGTTGCTTTGGCTGTATGATTGGGGTCATTGTCCTGTTGGAATGTAAATCTTCCCCCCAGTCTAAGGTCGCTTGCACTCTGAAGCAGGTTCTCATCAAGGATTTGCCTGTATTTGGCACCATTCATCGTTTCCTCTATCCTTACCAGTCTCCCAGTCCCTGCTGCTAAATAGCATCCCCATAGCAGGACGCTGCCACCACCACTCTTCACGGTAGAGAGGGGGTTAGACAGGTGATGAGCTGTGCCTGGTTTTCTCCAGGCATAGCACTTTGCATTCAGGCCAAATAGTAAAATGTTTCATCAGACCACACAATCTTTTGCCTCATTATTTCAGTCTTTCATGTGCCTTTTTACAAATTCTAGGCATGCTGTTGTGTGCCTTTTTTCACAGGAGTGGTTTCCATCTGGCCACTTTCCCATAAAGCCCGGATTGGTGAAGTGCTATAGACTGTCCTTCTGGCTGGTTCTCCCATCTCATCCAAGGTACTCTGTAGTTCTGTCAGAATGGTCATTGGGTTCTTGGTCATCTCCCTGACCAAGGTTCTTCTTGCCCGGTTACTCATTTTGCATAGAGCTGACCGTCCGACCAGAGTCTGGGTAGTTCCATATTTTTTTCAATTTCCCAAACGATGGAGACCACTGTGGTGTTGGAAACTTTCAACACTCTAGAAATAGTATTTTATTCATTTATTTGACCCCTTCCCCAGATACCTCATCACGATTCTCTCTCGGAGATCTACGGACAGTTCCTTGGACGTCATGGTCCAGTTTCTGCTCTGACATGCACTGTCAACTGTGGGACCTTACACTGAGTATACAAAACAAATCTTCTATTTTCATGACAGACTGACCAGGCGAAAGCTATGATCCCTTATTGATGTCGCTTGTTAAATCAGAGTAGATGAAGGGGAGACGGGTTAAAGAAGGATTTTTAAACCTTGAGACAAGTATTGTGTATGTGTGCCATTCAGGCGGTGAATGGACAAGACAAAATATTTAAGTGCCTTTTGAACGGGTTTTGGTAGTAGCTGCCAGGAGCCCACGTTTGTGTCAAGAACTGCAACGCTGCTCGGTTTTCCACGCTGTATTAAGAATGGTCCACCACCCAAAGGACATCCAGCCAACTTGACACAACTGTGGGGAGCAACTCTATATTAGAAAGGTGTTCCTAATGTTTGGTATACTCAGTGTACACACTAAACACACACATGCATAATTGATGCCACACACAATCACACTTCACATAGGCTGCTGCTACTCTGTTTATCTATCCTGATTGCTTAGTCACTTTCACCCATACCTACATTTGACATTTGAGTCATTTAGCAGAAGCTCTTATGGAGAGCGACTTACAGAAGCAGATCGGGTTTAGTGCCTTGCCCAAGGACACATTCTTTCTTCTTTCTTTTTTTCCCCCCACCACGTCAGCTCAGGGATTCGAACCAGCGACTTTTCAGTTACTAGCCCAACGTTCTTAACCGCTATGCTACCTGCCACAATGTACATATTACCTCAACTGAAAATAAGAATTTGTTCTTAACTGACTTGCCTGGTTAAATAAAGGTAAAATAAAAAAAACTACCTTATACCCCTGCACATTGACTCGGTACCGATACTCCTTGTGTACAGTCGTGGCCAAAGGTTTTGAGAATGACACAAATATTAATTTTCATGAAGTCTGCTGCCTCGGTGTCTTTAGATATTTTTGTCAGATGTCACTATGGAATACTGAAATATAATTACAAGCATTTCATAAGTGTCAAAGGCTTTTATTGACAATTACATGAAGTTGATGCAAAGAGTCAATAGTTGCAGTGTTGACCCTTCTTTTTCATGACCTCTGCAATCCGCACTGGCATGCTGTCAATTAACTTCTGGGCCACATCCTGACTGATGGCAGCCCATTCTTGCACAATCGATGCTTGGAGTTTGTCAGAATTTGTGGGTTGTTGTTCGTCTACCCGCCTCTTGAGGATTGTCCACAAGTTCTCAATGGGATTAAGGTCTGGGGAGTTTCCTGGCCATGGACCCAAAATATCTATGTTTTGTTCCCCGAGCCACATGCCTTATGGCATAGTGCTCCATCATGCTGGAAAAGGCATTGTTCGTCACCAAACTGTTCCTAGATGGTTGGAAGAAGTTGCTCTCGGATGATGTGTTGGTACCATTCTTTATTCATGGCTTTATTCCTGTTCTTAGGCAAAATTGAGTGAGCCCATTCCCTTGGCTGAGAAGCAACCCCACACATGAATGGTCTCAGGATGCTTTACTGTTTGCATGACACAGGACTGATGGTAGCGCTCACCTGGTCTTCTCCGGACAAGCTTTTTTCCGGATGCCCCAAACAATCGGAAAGGGGATTCATCAGAGAAAATGACTTTAACCCAGTTCTCAGCAGTCCAATCCCTGTACCTTTTGCAGAATATCAGTCTGTCCCTGATGTTTTTCCTGAAGAGAAGTGGCTTCTTTGCTGCCCTTCTTGACACCAGGCCATCCTCCAAAAGTCTTCGCCTCACTGTGTGTGCAGATGTGCTCACACTTGCCTGCTGCCATTCCTGAGCAAGCTCTGTACTGGTGGTGCCCCGATCCCGCAGCTGAATCAACTTTAGGAGACGGTCCTGGCGCTTGCTGGACTTTCTTGGGCACCCTGAAGCCACCTTCTCAACAATTGAACCTCTCCATGAAGTTCTTGTTGATCTGATAAATGGTTGATTTTAGTGCAATCTTACTGGCAGCAATATCCTTGCCTGTGAAGCCCTTTTTGTGCAAAGCAATGATGATGGCACGTGTTTCCTTGCAGGTAACGATGGTTGACAGAGGAAGAACAATGATTCCAAGCACCACCCTCCTTTTGAAGCTCCCAGTCCGTTATTCGAATTCAAACAACATGAGAGTGATTTCCAGCCTTGTCCTCGTCAACACTCACACCTGTGTTAACGAGAGAATGGTCCTTTTGTGGCAGGGCTGAAATGCGGGGGGGGGGGTTCATTTGACTGCAAGAGACTGCAATTAATTGCAATTCATCTGATCACTCTTAATAACATTCTGGAGTATATGCAAATTGCAATTATACAAACTGAGGCAGCAGACTTTGAAAATGAATGTGTTATTCTCAAAACTTTTGGCCACGACTGTAGAGTCTCGTTATTTTATTGTTACTATTTCCTTTTTATTTTTTCATTTTTTTTGGTTCTTTTTAGCTCTGTTGTTGTTGGGAAAGTGCTCGTAAGTAAGCCTTTCACAGGAAATTCTACACCAGTTATATTCAGAGCATGTAACATACAATTTGATTAGATTTGAAAATGCAAAACCCTGTATGGGATTATTGCTGGAAAGGACAGAAGCTCATTTATTGTACTGTCAGAAGATGGCAGAGTGTGTAGAACAGAGACAAAAGGGAAAAACACATCTGAACAGCACCCACAAAGAATTTCAGGATAAAGACGAGGTGAGGCTGCTATTATTTTATTTTTGGTAATCAGTCAGGATTCGTCTCCTGGTATCATATGAACACATAAGACATGGACATTTTTTTTATTTAAGGAGATGTGTGCTAAAATTGCTAACTTTTCTCCACTCAATGACATAATGTGTGGAATTGCAGAGATTGTGCTTTTAAACTGCACATTTCTCTCCGTCAACAAGAAGGGTGTAAACATTTTGGTGTCGCATGGGCTGTGAGATGGGGGTTTGTTACTACGCCAATCATTAAAAAAAATATATATTTTATCTTTATTTAACTAGGCAAGTCAGTTAAGAAAAAAATATTATTTACAATGACTGCCTAGGAATAGTGGGTTGACTGCTTTGTTCAGGACCAGAAGCTTGTCTGCTCGGGGATTTGTTGTAGCAACCTTTCGGTTACTGGCCCAACACTAACCACTAGGCTACCTGCCGCCCCAATGACTGACTATATATCCATCCGGACCTTTGCCACGCCATTTGTGCGTCTCGACCATCTAAAATAGTACTTGGGTACCACTGCTGTAAACCTACAACTCATACACTACATGGCCAAATGTATCTGGACACCCCTTCAAATTAGTTGCTTTGGCAATTTCAACCACACCTGTTACTGACAGGTGTGTAAAATCTGGCACACACCCATGCAATCTCCATAGACAAACATTGGCAGTAGAATGTCCCGTACTGAAGGAC
The DNA here is from genome assembly GCF_021184085.1 of Oncorhynchus gorbuscha. Taxonomy (NCBI): domain Eukaryota; kingdom Metazoa; phylum Chordata; class Actinopteri; order Salmoniformes; family Salmonidae; genus Oncorhynchus; species Oncorhynchus gorbuscha. The sequence continues at coordinate 65,925,859 of NC_060180.1, forward strand.
TCGGTGACTTTCAATGTGGCACCGTCATAGGATGCCACCTTTCCAACAAGTCAGTTCGTGCACCGGTCAACTGTAATTGGTGTTATTGTGAAGTGGAATCGTCTAAGAGCAACAATGGTTCAGCCGCAAAGTGTTAGGCCACACAAGCTCACAGAACGAGACTGCCGAGTGGTTAAGCGTGTAGCGTTTAAAAATCGTCTGTCCTCGGTTGCAACACTCCCTACCAAGTTCCAAACTGCCTCTGGAAGCAACTTCAGCACAATATCTGTTCGTCTGGAGCTTCATGAAAGGGGTTTCCATGGCCAAGCAGCCGCACACAAGTCTAAGATCACCATGCGCATGTGTCAGCTGGAGTGGTGTAAAGCTCGCCATCATTGAACTCTGGAGCAGTGAAAACTCCTTCTCTGGAGGGATGAATCACCATCTGGCATTCCGACTGACAAATCTGGGTTTAGCGCATGCCAGGAGACCGCGAGCTGCCCGACTGCATAGTGGCAACTGTAAAGTTTGGTGGAGGAATAATGGTCTGGGGCTGTTTTTCATGTTTCGGGCTAGACCCCTTAGTTCCAGTGAAGGCAAATCTTAATGCTACAGCATACAGTGACATTCTAGATGATTCTGTGCTTCCAACTTTGTGGAAGGATGTTTCCTGTTTCAGCATGACAATGCCCTGTGCACAAAGCGAAGTCCATTTGAAGTCCAATTGTTTGTTGATCGGTGTGGAAGAACTTGACTGGCCTGTACAGAGCCCTGACCTCAACCCTATCGAACACTTTTGGGATGAATGGAATGCCATCTGCGAGCCAGGCTTAATCACCCAACATCAGTGCCTGACCTCACTTGTGGTTGAATGGAAGCATGAATGGAAGCTAGTCTCCGCAGCAATGTTCCAACATCTAGTGGAAAGCCTTCCCAGAAGAGTGGAGGCTGTTATAGCTGCAAAGGGGGGACCAACTCCATATTAATGCCCATGATTTTGGAATGAGATGTACGACGAGCAGGTGTAGATCATTGTAGTGTAAATCGTTCCTAGCCTCCTATGCCTCCCTACATTATGTCCCTAACACTTTTAAAAAAAAACTGAAACTACATTTTTTTTAAATATTTTTTTTGTTAACTGAAACTGAATAGAAACTAGTGAATCAAGTCTGAAATCGAACTGAAACTGAATATCAAATAAAAGTCTGAAAACAAATAGAAAATCACAACTATAATTACCTTGGACCCAAAAGTTTGGTGTGCTTTTTGCCATGGAAATGCAATACAAACACCACAATTGAGTACGTACACTTGTGGATGCTGGGGCTGTGGAAGAGGAATTGATGAGCCTTTGTTAGGCATTGAAAAAGGGTCACCTGGTAAACCAAGGTCAACACTGGTGGAACTGAGGTAGTTTGGCCAGATCTGAGGCCCTTGTCTGGATGAGAAGCGTCAGGGCACACACTTCAATCTAATAATCTAGACTAATTTAACCATAAACCTGCCGTGAGAGAAGGGAAACATCCATTTCCTCACTGCCATCGCCCAACAAGCCATACACACTCCTGCTCACTCCAGTGTGTGCGTCCGTGTGTATGTGCACACACATTCATCTGTGTGTAAGTATGGTTGACTCAGGTTTAGCGTGTGATCCTGTCCTACTCGCTCAATCTGTAGCTTCCTGTTTGAAAAGATAAAACGGACCATCAGGTGAGTTTCTCCTGACTGACTGGTACAAGGGTCACAGCGCAGGGGAAATCACTTCCTGTCCCGCAGGGGCCTGTTCAGAGACTGTTCTTTTGCTTTTGAGTGATAGAACTTAATTCGATATGGAAACCTGTATCTAATCTGATATAGGCCTAGTAGGTTCATTGGAAATGACCCGTGTGCATTGAAAAGCAGTGCTGTTACCTGCTAATTAGCTGTCCTCTTGGATGTATCTTTCTGAACATTCTCTTATTACTCATTTATCTGACTCCTACGTCATACATGACACTTGTCTGTACGGTGTATTTGAGTCGGCACCGTCCCTGCTCTCCACAATAAAAAGCATTTACTTACAGCTTCTGCAGCGCTTCCTGCCAAACAGATCCCCAAACACAAGCAGTATGTTGACAGGAGAGATTAGGTTTTCCTGCCACGGCTTGCCGAGGAGGCGGAGGCCCCTGGTTGAAAACACGCTGCTCAAAGCCACCCAACTGCCTCTCTCATTGCCCCCCCCCCCCCCCCCCCCCTATATCAAAGGCGGCAGGGCAGGACTATTTGAACAGGTGATTCCCATTTACATCTGCTGACCCCTTTGGCTGTGTGCCAGGTAGTCAGTCAGTCAGGCAAGCAGCCAGGCAAGTGTCAGCCAGTGTTTGTGTCAGAAAGCTACTGTAATTTGTGTGGGACATCACGCCTGATGAGGGATGTTGACATACAGAGGACTAGGGCTAGCCGTAGCTACTTGGCTAACGTTTTAAAATATTCTTGTGGATTTGGAAGGTATAATTTAAATTAAAAAAAATGTATGTACAAATCAGATTTGAATGTTCATTTTCTGGCTTTAGATGTGCCTTGAGTGAAGTACAGTGCCTTGCGAAAGTATTCGGCCCCCTTGAACTTTGCGACCTTTTGCCACATTTCAGGCTTCAAACATAGATATAAAAGTGTATTTTTTTGTGAAGAATCAACAACAAGTGGGACACAATCATGAAGTGGAACGACATTTATTGGATATTTCAAACTTTTTTAACAAATCATAAACTGAAGAATTGGGCGTGCAAAATTATTCAGCCCCCTTAAGTTAATACTTTGTACCGCCACCTTTTGCTGCGATTACAGCTGTAAGTTGCTTGGGGTATGTCTCTATCAGTTTTGCACATCGAGAGACTGAAATTTCTTCCCATTCCTCCTTGCAAAACAGCTCGAGCTCAGATGGAGAGCATTTGAACCGCAGTTTTCAGTTCTTTCCACAGATTCTCGATTGGATTCAGGTCTGGACTTTGACTTGGCCAGTCTAACACCTGGATATGTTTATTTAAAAAAAATTCCATTGTAGATTTTGCTTTATGTTTTGGATCATTGTCTTGTTGGAAGACAAATCTCCGTCCCAGTCTCAGGTCTTTTGCAGACTCCATCAGGTTTTCTTCCAGAATGGTCCTGTATTTGGCTCCATCCATCTTCCCATCAATTTTAACCATCTTCCCTGTCCCTGCTGAAGAAAAGCAGGCCCAAACCATGATGCTGCCACCACCATGTTTGACAGTGGGGATGGTGTGTTCAGGGTGATGAGCTGTGTTGCTTTTACGCCAAACATAACATTTTGCATTGTTGCCAAAAAGTAAAATTTTGGTTTCATCTGACCAGAGCACCTTCTTCCACATGTTTGGTGTGTCTCGCAGGTGGCTTGTGGCAAACTTTAAACTACACCTTTTATGGATATCTTTAAGAAATGGCTTTCTTCTTGCCACTCTTCCATAAAGGCCAAATTTGTGCAATATACGACTGATTGTTGTCCTATGGACAGAGTGTCCCACCTCAGCTGTAGATCTCTGCAGTTCATCCAGAGTGATCATGGGCCTCTTGGCTGCATCTCTGATCAGTCTTCTCCTTGTATGAGCTGAAAGTTTAGACGGACGGCCAGGTCTTGGTAGATTTGCAGTGGTCTGATACTCCTTCCATTTCAATATAATCGCTTGCACAGTGATCCTTGGGATGTTTAAAGCTTGGGAAATCTTTTTGTATCCAAATCCGGCTTTAAACTTCTTCACAACAGAATCTCGGAACTGCCTGGTGTGTTCCTTGTTCTTCATGATGTTCTCTGCGCTTTTAACGGACCTCTGAGACTATCACAGTGCAGGTGCATTTATACGGAGACTTGATTACACACAGGTGGATTGTATTTATCATCATTAGTCATTTAGGTCAACGTTGGATCATTCAGAGATCCTCACTGAACTTCTGGAGAGTTTGCTGCACTGAAAGTAAAGGGGCTGAATAATTTTGCACGCCCAATTTTTCAGTTTTTGATTTGTTAGAAAAGTTTGAAATATCCAATAAATCTCGTTCCACTTCATGATTGTGTCCCACTTGTGTTGTTGATTCTTCACAAAAAAATACAGTTTTATATCTTTATGTTTGAAGCCTGAAATGTGGCAAAAGGTCGCAAAGTTCAAGGGGGCCGAATACTTTCGCAAGGCACTGTATGTTTTGGCATTCTAGAGCATATGAAGTCAGACAATGAGCCGGCAGCCTTATGAGGATTAACACGCTTGAATCACTTACAAACGAACTCCGTGGAGATTGTAAGAATGTAGCCCTCGTTGTCCTCCGGGACACTCCTCAGCAGCTCAGTCATATGCTTGAAGTGTGACAAAACAGTGTTTACTGTAGCTCGTCCAGTAGGGCAGCATTGGTGTCTGCTACGTGGCTGGCTTTCTTTTTGTAATCCATGATACCTAGCCGTGCCACATGCCTCGTGTACAACCCGCTGAAGTGTTCCTCCACTTTGTCCCTAAAGGGATGTCTCTCCACCTTGATCAATGTGCGTAGGTTGTATTTGTGCTGTGTAACCATACTATTGTCCCTGCTCATCTTGCCCTGTTTATAAGCAGCATGTCTCCTTCAGTTTCCCGACAAGGCTGTCATCAATCCACATTTTTTTGATTTGGGAGAGAAAAAATTGAAAGATGCCATTGGTATCACATCCTATGTCTTTAAAAAAAAATTAATCCGGTCACTGAGTTGGAGTATTCATTGATGTTCTCACCAGAGGTGACCCGGAACATGTTGCAGTCCACGTGAAAACAGTCTTGGAGCAGGTATTCTGATTGGTCTGACCAGCATTGTACAGACCTGACAGCCGGAACTTCCCTCTTGAGTCTTTGTAGGTGGGGAGGAGCAAAATGTAGTCATGGTCAGATTTGCCAAAAGGAGGACAGCAGGAGGGCCTTATACTTGTGTTGAAAAGAAGTATAGCAGTGGTGAAGCGGGGAGTTTCCGCGAGTTGGATAGCCAATGTGTTGATACTAATTCTGGATCACGGTCCTCAGATTACTTTTGTTAACTTCTCTGGGATATGTGGGACGCTAGCGTCCCACCTAACCAACAGCCAGTGAAATTGCAGGGCGCCAAATTCAAAACAACAGAAATCTAATTAGAATTAAAATTCCTCAAACATTCAAATATTATACACTATTTTTAAAGATAAACTTCTGTGTCTGATGTCAAAAAGGCTTTACCACGAAAGCACACCTTGCGATTATGTTAGGTCAGCACCAAGTCACAGAAAAACATACAGCCATTATCCAGAGAAGGAGAGGTGTCACAAAACTCAGAAATAGCGTTATAAATATTCACTTACCTTTGATCTTCATCGGAATGCACTCCCAGGAATCCCAGTTCCACAATAAATGTTTGTTTTTGTTCGATAAAATCCATAATTTATGTCCAAATACCTCCTTTTTGTTTGCGCGTTTAGCCCAGTAATCCAAATGCACAGTGCGCTAGCAATTAGTTTAGACAAAAAGTCAGTTATACTACAGTTCGTAGAAACATGTCAAACGATATATAGAATCAATCTTTAGGATGTTTTTAACATAAATCTTCAATAATGTTTCAACCCGGACAATTCCTTTTGTCTTTAGAAATTAAAAGGAATGCAGCTAGCTCTCACGGTTCCCAAAGAAGTTAAGGTCCCCCCACGATAATGAAATCTGCCAATGAAGTCCAATAAAGATATTTTTGGTGTCAGTTTGGGTCTCGATGTACACATCTGTGGGAATAATCCCTGAGGCCCCCCCCCCCCCCCCTACGGTAGGTAAAAAGGGTGGATTTAATGACCGAGATTGGCCTTCCTCCATGTTACCCCCAAGGCTCAGAGCCATTCTCCCAATCAATGTCGGGAGACAGTTTGGAGGTGGGCCTCTGGGTGACGTGACCTGTGGTTCTATGTCAATGTTATTGAAGATAATCTCTTTGTTTAAATCTCTGTCTACCTCATACTTAAGTACTCCTTTTTAACCCCAAAATGATCAATTGAATGAAAATTGTTACTTTCAATGCCTCCTGAAACTCACAATCTCCTCTTTTCTCCCTCTCTCTTAGCGTGGTACAGAGGGCTTCTGGAAGTCAGTGGCCCGTTACGTCCCGAAGGAGCCCACAGAGATGCGCATCCTCAACCCCTACTTTATCCAGGAGGCTGCCTTCCAGTTCATCGGCCTGCCACTCAACAACGGCCTCATGGGGAAAGGGGTGAGTGACATTCAGACAGAAACCCGCTCTAGTTGGATAGAAATATAAATGTATCTAACAATTTCTGCATTGGAATGTTCTGAGATGAACCATCAGAATGTTGGCAGAACCCATCTACGGTGCTATGTAGATGTTGGAGGAAAGTATGATTTCCGTCACCTGGTTTATGGTGGATAAACTCGGTTTGCAGTCTGCATTCTGCATTCATTCTGCATTGTCTGTATTCTGCATTCACGCAAGCAGTACCTGGGGCGGCGTTTCGGAGCGTTGGGCCAGTAACCGAAAGGTTGCTGGATCGAATCCTTGAGCAGACAAGGTAAAAATCTGTCGTTCTGCCCCTGAGCAAGGCAATTAACCCACTGTTCCACGGGTGCCGAAGGCGAGGATGTCGATTAAGGCAGCCCCCCCGCACCTCTCTGATTCAGAGGGGTTGGGTTAAATGCGGAAGACACATTCAGTTGAATGCATTCAGTTGTACAACTGACTAGGTATCCCCCTTTCCCTACAAGAGTGCATGGACTCTTACTCACACCCATGTATATTAAGTTCAAGAATACACACACAGGCACACCCTGACAATCCTTCTTTCAAACTAGAACACACTCTCACACACATGCTACAAAAAGGTACACAACCCATATGCCGGGAGTTGATGACCGACTGCACTGTCATAACCAAAGTGTGTTTGACACACTTCAGGCCCCAAACTCAAACCTCGCTCCCAATAGAACCCCTGTTCCTATGACAACCGCTGCAAGGCAGCACCTTGCCATGCCATCACAGGAAATTAAATCGTTATAACAACTCTGCAAACATCTCTCTAGATTAAGGGTCCGGAACCCAAGTGACGAGACATTTCTTCAAATGATTACAAAAACCTTGTGCTCTAGTAGCTGCATTGGATGAACCTCATGATTCAGAGAGCGAGACAGAGACATTGGGCACCTGACTGCATTTCAAACTAAAGGAAACAGAATTGTGTTGAATAGTTTGTCATGGAGCCACAAAGGGGTAACTGAAGAGCCACATAAGGCTCCAGAGCCACACGTTGCAGACCCCTGCTCTTGATGAAAAGGAGAGATTTATGGAGGTAAAATTAAGCTTTGGGCGTATTACCTCATTAACTCCTCATTTTGGTTATCAGATGAGACTTTAGATTCTGGACTGCCGCAGGCTCTGCTGCTTTTCTTCTCTCCTTGGCACGTAACTAATCAATCAAACGCATTGATTGGCTTCATGAGGCCACTTACCTGATTTACCAAGACTATGGCTGTTTGATCAAAGGGAATAGGTTAGATAAAGACCAGCAGATGCTGTCACCCCTCCTGGACTGGAACTATGCAACAGACTAGCTTGAGAGGCTGATGAAGTTCTACATAGGAGTGCAGGGGGTAGGGAACATGCTTCAACAGGCATTAGAACGATGGGAAGGGGTACAAGGAGTGTGTACAGCCTTCTACCCTGAAGGGGTGACCACCAGGACACCCCTGGCTGAACTTTGGTGTACAGGAGGAACATGTGTGGAACATGTGAGTTGCCCTGGTGTTGGGGGTGTTGGTCTCATATAATACTGATCAAGACGGGATACAGCCTGACACATCCTTCCCCTAAAATGCCTGCCCTTCCCCTGATTAGTGCGGTGTGTTTGTATGATATGTGTGTTTGCGGGTTCACGCAGCGGAATGGGGGGGGGCTTAAGCTACACCTACCCTTGGGGCTTCAAAATCAAGGTAATGGTTTAGAGCCCCCCCATCTCCTCCCAATTAGGCCCTAGGGTTTGAGGAAGTGGAGGTCTGCCCTCTCAAACCGCTGTGTCATTGTGCGGCTGCGTCTGTTTAAGCAAGTTGTTAATCACTCTCAGCTCAAGACGAGTTAACAACTCCGGCCCAGGACGAAGCCATGAACACGAGGAAAGGTGGGGTGGTGCATACCGGTCACAGACTAGGGCCAAGAAAGATAGTGGCGGTAAAGAATCATGACGTTAATATACACATTTTCATTTTCAATGCTTGCTTTTACTACATACTACTGTTAGGAAAGGGTGTTGGCTTGTTTACACTCTCATCTCCCCTAATAATAATGCTTTGTTACTATAATGCACCCCAACATAAGATACAATATACAGGTAAATGCCAAAATAAAGGAAACACCAACATAGTGTCTGAATAGGGCATTGGGCCATCACGAGCCAGAAAACCTTCAAAGCACCGTGGCATAGATTCTACAAGTGTCTGGAACTCTATCGAAGGGGTGTGACACTTTTCTTCCTTGAGAAATTCCATAATTTTCTGTTTGGTTGGAAAATGCTGTCTCAGGCGCCCCTCCAGAATTGTCCTTTTTCCCGTGTTCAAATTGGGTTGAGGTTTGGTGAATGAAAGGCGCTGCATGGTCAATCCCGACGTCTGCATTGGCCGTACAGCATTTGGCCTCTACATGCCTCCGGAGGCACCAGACTTGTTACAGGACTTGTAACAAAGCACTGATAGACAAGGACAGTCACGCAAATAATGGTAGCAAAAATCATGGGCAACTGAGTGTTTTTGTACGTGACCCTTAGCATGATGGGATGTAAATTGCTTAATTAACTCAAGAACCACACCTGTGTGGAAGCACCTGTTTTTAATATACTTTGTATCCCTAATTTCCTTAAGACTTTCCTTTTATTTTGGCAGCTGTCTGTACGACACACTACAAAGAAGTGACATGGCCTTTTTGTGCTTTTCCCTCTTCAGAACATTCCAACCCTGGGTACGGTCGCCATAACGATGGCCCTGCATAACTGTGATGAGGTGGCGGTGGCCGGCTTCGGCTACGACATGAACACGCCCCACGCGCCCTTGCACTACTACGAGACGGTCAAGATGTCCGCCATCAAAGAGGTGCCTGTTTTTGTTGCATTCAAATCCACTTGAAATGGGTCTTGGAGTGGTGTTTCCTCTCATTGTCTACACGTGTCAAAGAACTAGAAAGGTGAAAATGCATTCTCAGTAGACAAACCCACCATATTGTTTTCAGGAAAGTGCAGATTAGAGAGACTATATTGGCTCCCCCCTAGACCTATTAGGCTAATATTGGCTCCCCCCTGTGCCTTTTTTGATTGGCTCTCTCATCCCCCTCCTCCCTTCCAACTAGGACCAAATAAATGACCCCAAGATGGAGCCTTTTAATCCTCCGCTCCCGACTGCCTCTGTGTTCTATTATGCCAGATGTCACAGAGGGCAGCTGACTTATGACCTCAGAATGATAACCTTTGTCTGAACTCCCAATTAACTATTTTCATGTAATCAATGGAAACCTCATCTAGTAGGTCTATCGCCATTGGAACACTGAAAGACTTCCGCTCCCTCATGTCATATCCTTCCACTGGTGGTAATATGCTGAGGTCACCTCAGGGGGTGTGAGATGCAGTAGTATCCTTACTCACTGTCGGACTTGAACCAGTCCCCTCATAAAACAGGGCTACTCGGCTTAAGCTCAGGATGGATCCAGGTGCTTCAACTTTCTGTATGTCGGTGTGAAGGGACCGAATGGGAGTGACAGTAGAATGCCACACTGTTCAGTATGTCTGTGCACACACCATTCGTATGTGTTCTGTAGATGCCAGCATGTTAAAGAGAGGAGGTTGTTATCCTCGTCATCCTCTCTCTGACCTAGCTCGTCATCCCAGACCGCAAGGCCTGAAGAGACACACACACCCTGGTGTTACTGCTCACATGGCACTCCCGGCCCTGCTCCCTGTAATAAAGCAGTGAAACCCTAGCCATGGATCCGTGTGGTTCTGTGTATGAGTGTGATCCGTCACAGAGTCAGGGCCAGGCCAATCCAGACAGGCCAGTGGCTCTCAGGAGAGGCTCGGCCCCACAGCCAGGACCCAGGCAGGGCTCTGGGGCCCGGCTCGGCCCAACCCAGCCAGGTCCTCCCACTCTCAGGCCCCAGAGCCTCCCACAGGAATACCGGACTCTAGTTACACACTGCAGACTAGACTGCGGGCCCGGAGCACAGTGGGGAAGGAAACTGACCCAATGTGGCTCCACTCTCACACAAACAAACAGACACACACACTCACAACAAACACACTTTTATTTATTTATTTTAATTGGGGGGGGGTGGATCAGCTTTAATATTGCGGATAGATTGGTGCTTCCATCAATGTAATTGTCTGCATCATTTCCAATCCCCCATATATTTTTGGGAGATATATGTCTCGCTCTCTTCATTCATTCATTCATTCATTCATACACACACTTTTTTAAATGTACCTTTATTATTCCCTGCAAACCCTACCACCCTTCCCCCAACTGGAGTAAACTATAACACTTAGGCTTCTACCTTCAGTTTATACATCTTATACACGTTTTACAATCTATTTTACAATAGTTTATATTTTGTTTGTTTGTAGTCCTTCCTATTTTTCTGATGTCCGTCCAGTTTGATTTATATTTGTAACTGTGCTATTTCACAATAGTTGCTTAACCTATATACATTTTACAGACCCTGTATGTTTTACATTGGTTATCTTGTTATTAGTCCCACCCTCCAGCTCCATTCAACCCATCTATCTCTTAACAACATCCATTCCCAACTATTTTGTAATTTTTTGGCACAGCTGTCAATTTTTTGGTCCTTAAATGAAACTGTTATATATTTTTATTTATCCCCATTTTCTTTAACCATTTAACAAGTTCCTTACCTTTTCCGCCTTCCACTTGCCTCTTCCATTTTTGTGGTAATGCTGCAATTAGTTGGTTGTAAATTTGGGTAGAGCAGACATTTCCATATGACTAAATGACATAACTCCACCAGTCCTATTTATGATATAATTTACAAAAATTATACTTTTATTTTGATCAATTAGTATATTTGAGTTTAACCACAATATTTGTTGTATTATTTGTTTTGTGTTTTCAGGTGGATTAAACTGAAATTGCAACCAACTTTCTATGGCTTGTTTAAAAAAGAATTCTATTTTGGAGATTTTGTTTTCAAATAACTGAAAGTGAGTAATCTGAATTACGGGGAAAAGGCCATTCTTGAACATGGGATGAGACATTCTTACTAATTTAGAACCATTTTGGATTTAAGTATAACATTTGTGTGACTGATGCCTTTAGTGAGAGAGGTCTAATGATTTAATATTTAATCATTTCTGCCCTCTGAATTCATATTCATTTTTTAAATAGGTCCTTTTAATTTTGTCTGGCTTGCCATTCCAAATAAAATTGTATATTTTTTGCTCATATAATTTAAAAAGCAGGATGCTAGGTGTTGACAAAACCATAAGCAAATAGGTAAACTGTGATATGACTAAAGAGTTAATCAGGGTGATTTTTTTTTCCACAAATAGACAGGTATTTTCTTTTTCATGGTAGCAAGATCCAACTTTCTATTAAAATGTATTGGAGTGAGAATTTCTTTCTTTGGGGATTTGCATACCGAGTATGTCCACATCTTCGTCAGACCATTTTATTGGTCACAGTAATGCAAAAGTAGCATTTTTTTTTGTGATCCAATATGTAATATAGTACAGTTATCCAGAGAGGTTAGAGCAAGTATCTAGATCCTATATGAGGCCTTGGGGGGATTCTAATTGTGGTTTTAAATGAAAACATGAATCAGAGTAAAAACACCTTTGTTTTTAAGCCCTGGATTTCTAGTCCCTTAATATGTTGGATCTAATTTTAACAGCTAACATTTCGATGGCAATAATAAATAGATATGCCGATAGTGGACAACCTTGTTTTACTCCTTGACAGTTTATGAGATGTAGACATTTTTTACTATTTTACACCTAGGGTTACTATACATAACTTTAACCCATTTTATAAGAGATTCTAAAAAGTTTAAATATTCCAGGCATCTTTGTATAAACTCTATTTGTTCTTTTATCAAAAACATTTCCTTCATAGGTTGTTGAGACCCGGTTCTTGTCTTTGACCCTGACCCCCACTGATCTTTGACAATCTTCTTGTTTCTCATCTTGTTCCCCTTCATCTCCCCAGTCCTGGACACACAACATATCCAAGGAGAAGGAGTTCCTCCGCAAGCTGGTGAAGGCCAACGTCATCACAGACCTGACCAACGGCATTTGAGTCTAACTGTTCCAGAGCTTTGCCTTTTTCCAAAAGAACCACAGAACAGAGGATTCTGGGAATTAACCTAGATGGGTGGTGGGGGGGGACCCAGACCCAAACCCTGGTGGTCTGTATACTGCCTAAGTTTTTATGAAGAGAAGATTTAAACGGACGACTCAGTGGAGAGACTCACATACTTGCCTTCTGACCCAGAGGCTCCTGTGTCAGGAGAGACATAGGCCTGGATCGGACATCTTCAGGACAGTCAACGATCCGACAACCATGTTTACCGTTTCAATAACCCTGAAAATCACGTGAACGAACAAGTGATATGGAAGAGGATGATTATGGATGGCAGAGGATGGAAGGCCTGACGGACGGCTGTAGAGACGGACAATCTGCAGAAGAGAGGGACAGATGGTTACAGCAGTGCCAAATGTACGTACCTCGTTACAAAGGGGGGAGCAGAGGCCTTCTCCCTGTACTGCCTGAATGTATTCACAAAACAATGTAAATATCAAAGATCATTACCATGCTGCAGCAACCCCCCATCCGGGCATTGGCGAGCCTCCCTCCATCTGGGTATCAGCATACAGTACATATCCCACCTCAGACCCACACAAGGCCTTTTTTTAAACCTTCGTCTCTCCCCCTTATCGCTTCCATATCAGCAGGCCTTTTTGAGGCTGCCCTGCATTTTGAGATTATCATTACAGATGTTAATATCCAGCAAGAGAAGAGGCCTGGATTATTTTATTTAGGTTTAATTTATTTATAAATAGGCTGAGAATTGGTGCAATTGTTCTAGTTCGCCACGATGTGCTTCCTCAATGACTCACTGAGGTGTCATTAGTTGTTGAGTGGATATCCCTCAAACCTGAGACCCTAGTATTTCCAGTATGCCTTTAATATAAGCCCAAGTCCAAGTCAGTATTATCATTTATGTCCAATATTTCAGTCAGATTTTTGTGTTGTGAAATTTTTATTTTTTATGTTTTGAACATAACAAAGTATCACAAGATGAAGCCCCAACAGATCAGTATTACAGAGAGAGAGAGAACCAATGGTCTGGGAATAGTGTTCCCGTTCACACTCAAGTGTTCAGAATAATTTGCCACTTGTCAAGTATTTCAATAAAAACCCAAGGGGTCCAATATTTCAGTCAGATTGTAGTAAGTCGTATTACAATATTAAACCATATTTCAGTTATATCCTGTTTGGTTTGTGATATTAAACCCAAATTGGTATTACAATATGAAAGCTTACTGATCCACTGTTTCTCAGTGAAAGGCCCATTTGGTTAGTAGTTACAGTTCCAGCATTAACGGATCAGTATTTAGGTGTTGCTCCGGTGGCTCAGTATTACAAGATGAGACACCACGCTATGGTTACAGCCTCACCCGCTGCTTCCCTCATCATCAACTTCAACTGAATGTCATAATCAGCTTTTTTAGTTCTTTCTACCTTTTTTTGGATGACATTTTGACTGTTGCTTAATTTTTGTATTTAATGTTCTTTTTTACTGTCTTCGTGGAGGTGCATACTTACTGTACACCTGTATCCACTTATCTTCCTGTCCATTAGTAAGGTATTAGGGTTGTGTTCATTTGGCGAGAAATAGAAGAAAACATACTAAAACGTTGAGACTGACTGGACTTCAAATGCTAATGTCTGTTCTATTGCGAAAGGTTTTAAATAGTTTCCCTTTGTGTACTGTAATGAACACTAACCAGTTTCAGAGGCGTCACTGCTCTCTCTTGCTGGGCTCCCACAACAAAACTTTTCTCACTTCTGTTCACGATGGGAAAATTAAAGAATATGGAGGAATCTTAACCTAGCCTACCATATTGGTGTACCTATCCAGGCCCTTCAAATTAGTTAGGGGAAAGTAGGCTGCTTTTACACAGGCAGCCCAGTTCTGATATTTGTTCCACTAATTTGTCTTGTGAAAAGATTTGATTGGTCGAAAGACCAGTTAGTGAAAAAAGATCACAATTGGGCTGCCTGTGTAAATGCAGCCTTTGTTATGTAGGTTGGAGGGAAGGGATGGATCTTTCAGAAATGGAACCCTGCATAGGACGTTCACTGCTAGGGTCCTAAGAACAGCTCACTGCCACCTGACGAGGCCCTCTCAGGCTGCGTTTACAGGGTTGGACTCGATTCCATATCAAATATAGACGAGTTAAGTCGTCAGTCATTTTCAATTAGGATTCTTTTCATGAATTAAAAAATGAATTATGTGCACCCTGGAATGGGCAGGAATTGAAACAGAATTGACCCCAGCCTGGTCTGCAGGCAGAATGTCATTATTAGAACTGGAGACGACAATGACATCATACGAGAAACCATATCATCCAACGAGAGAGGTCAAAATCAGTCATCACCTTGCCCTAACACAATCAATCACTGGCAAGGTGGTTACAGATCAAATCACAAGTGTTACTGTTTCTTTTTCTATATTATATGAAATCGAGACTGTCATATTTGCAACTTGTTAATAAATACGTTGACCCTTTTGTCGCTTTGTAAGGTGGCTGATGGTGTGTGTATTTCTTTGTTTTTATGTGATCACACAAAGCACTGTCAACGGGTGGTCTCTGGTATGCAGGCAACCCTCTGCGCCAAATGTCAGGCCTTTATGGGGTTACAAGGCCCTGGTGTTCTTTCCTGTTGTGCAGCCCTCATACTTTAGCTCTGTCCATTATTCTGTTGGAGTTTAGACTCCACAGGAAACGTAGTGTCTGTTATTCTGTTTAAGAGCTTATAGACTCCACAGGAAACAGTGTTAAGATGAAGAGGATGGGTCTAAGCGTGGTTAAGGATTTCCTCTAATTCCCTCCCACCTGCTAAGAGGGGGGAAATAATGGTTCAATCCCCTATCCACTCTACTTCCTTTTGAGCACTCTTGCTGTCTCACTCTCATTCTCTCTCTTCACCTGCCAAACCCATATGAGCATCTAGTTTCATTGTAGTGGCCCTGAGGGACCCATCCAAACCAGGAGACCCACTGTTGCAGTGATACTTTAATACCCACACACGTACATTAGCATATATATATATATACACATACATACAAACAGAAGGGGGGGTGAGAAAGCACTGCTGCACAGCTGCTGGTGCTGTAAGTGAATAGCGAGTGTGGGAAACTGGAGCTCTTTTAAAGGGCATTTGGTGCTGTTCCATGCTGCTGTTAAGAGTGCCAGTAACACCCGGCCCGTCGCGCTGCTGGTCACCAACTCTGCACTGATGGCTCTGACTCCACAGACCTCACAGTCCTGCCGGTGATACGTAACAATGCTCCGGGTCTCAGCGGCGCCTGCACCCCTTCAGCAGACTCCCCTTTTATTCCTGGCGACAGGTTCTGCACTCCGCCTCCTCCATGGGCTTGGATTGGGAAGGCTGTGACCCCAAGGCCCGAAACCTAAACTCCTGGTAAAAGTCAAGGAGTGCTGGAAGGGAAAGAACACGCGCGTGCACAGATGGGAGAACAACATCTGTCTTTCACTCACTTTACTTTAAAGTCAACTGAGATGATGGAGAGCAGCCTGTCTGTCCTCTCGTTTTGTCTCTGACCGGCGCTGTCTCTTTGTACCCATCCCTCTTCGATCCATATGTAATCAGTGTCAAGGTTAGGACTTCTTAGGG
Organism: Oncorhynchus gorbuscha; assembly: GCF_021184085.1. Lineage (NCBI taxonomy): Eukaryota > Metazoa > Chordata > Actinopteri > Salmoniformes > Salmonidae > Oncorhynchus > Oncorhynchus gorbuscha. Next base: position 65,941,791 of record NC_060180.1, read on the forward strand.
AATACTGGATCGACCGTGTGACTAACGATCTTCAGAAAGCTTTTTCCCCCAAAACTGTCTGTAATTGGCACCCCACTGACATTCACACATACTTTAGGGCTAAATATAACCGTATTCTCAATTATACCGTATTCTCCTCGTCAGCATTTCATGTAATACTTTACAAAGAGTTGGTTCTTTAAAATTCCCCCCGGCCCTCTGTGATTAAAATGGCCACAACATGAACCATTCAGAAAAAGACAGAAACATCTGGAATAGTAGCAGCCTAGTATCGTCTGTCAACACTGGAACATTCACTAATTACGATTGCAGTGGTTGACGCGCTACCAAGGCTTATGCCTGAAAAACAACTTTATTTTTATTTCCCCCAAAATACTATTATGACCAAGTGGCAGGGTTGGTTCGTTAGCTTTTCCAACCTTAAAGAATCCCCAATAGTGCTCATGATCATAGTGGGATTACAGCCTCGCAAACAAAGGCATACAGTATGTAGGCTGTATTTTATTGTCTGTTTGTATAAACACTACCATACGTCTTGAGACTGCACACTTGAAAACACCCAGAGTAATTTCATAAACTGAGGACTGAAATTACTTCAATTGGGACTGTTCTGAGTGACTTCGATGGAGGTTCCCACTTGTAAAGAGAAAACGAACTTGTACAGGACAGTTGGACAAGACCCAAGGAGGAAAGGCACCTTGGGATACACGAGGGTGGGGCAGTGAGTGGACCTGTCCATTAGATGAAACTGGAGAAACCAAAAGGGAACTGAATTCTCTTAACTGTCCCTCACATCTGGAGTGTGCACCACACTCCTTCTAACCCCCTCCATCCTTCTCATCATCCCACCCCCATCCTGTCTGGAAACAGAGCAGGGACACGGTCAGGTCCAACGGCCCAGACGTCCATCCAGTAACCATGGAGACTGCTCTGGACAACCCCCTGCTGAGCAGTACAGGAACTTGAGAACTCAGCGTCAGCAAAGAAGAATTTCTGTAATAATGAAGTATGATAGTCATCTATTCCTTATATCCAACCATGTCCAAAAGACACATCCTTTAATAGTCCTCGAGAAGAATCTTTTGAAAATGTAAGCCCATCCCTGTGTTGCCTGAGCTTTGCCAGCTTCCCAACCAATTTCCTTACACATGCCGACTCAATAAATAAGCAGCAGACAAATTGGGTAGATTGTGTTCAAAGAGGATCACAAAGGAGGAGAACTCCTGTGCGCTGGAGTGAGAAGCCCTCTTAAATTCAGCTTTTCATCTCAAAGGCCTTTTCTCTTTTAAGTAACTATGCAACATTTATTGCAAAGTGTGATGAATAAATTAGTTTCAGAGTGTAAGTAGTCTATGGAATGGGAATGAGCATGTTATCCTGCAGTGGTCATCAACTATACTGAATAAAAATATAACTGCAAAATGTAGTGTTGGTCCCATGTGTCATGAGCTGAAACTAAAGATAGCAGAAATGTTCCAGATTCACAAAAAGCTTATTTCTCTAAAATGTTGTGCACACATTTGTTTACATCCCTGTTAATGACCGTTTCTCCTTTGCCAAGATGATCCATCCACCTCACAGGTGTGTCATATCAAGAAGCTGATTAAACAGCATGATCATCCCTGTCACAAACTCGGATACCTCCTGCGCCTCAACCTGTTTCTTTTGTTGCCTGTTTTATTTTGTTCGTAAGTGTTTTTGTCAACACCTGCTACCAGCTAGTTGGCTAGCTAGGTTGTAATGGAGCCCGCTTCACCTGGAGTCTTGGACCGGACAATATTGATCATCCAGAGTTCCAATGCGGCAACTGTTTGTTTGCAGAGGATTACAGGAATGAGGTGGCTATCCTTATCAAGCAAATTTCAATTCTGCGCAAACTTGTGGAAAACGCAAATTGGAACTCTCTCATTCTCAACTCCTGTGGCTGGACGCCGCTCGGGCTTGATGGATGTAATCACCGCCTCGTCATCTGTTCCTATCCAAATGGCCTGTGCTACCTGGAACTTGCCGACCAAGGATGTCGTCTATCTGCTTCTCCTCCCCCATCCTGTAGTGGAGTAGACGGAGAACAGCAAGAGGATTGTTCAAATCATCGCTGGTCCAATGTCACAAGTCATGGAAACCGATGGCAGCGGCCTGCTGGAGTGTCTGCGAGAGGTTTGGAGCAGATTGACATAAGGAATAGCATTGCCGCACTGGTGCCTGATCTACCTGCGCCTTTTTCGTTGGGATTGCCTGTGTCTGCGACGGTTGTGCTGACTCCAGCAGCGGCTTCGTCGTCGAGTTCGGGTCCTTTCCCTCTCTCTGGATCTGACGGAGCAATGCCTGCTGTGGGAGGTCTGGACCTATCCAGCCACCCTAGTCATAGACTTCTCTTTGCTACCGCACCGCAAGTGGTACCGGAGCGCCAAATCTAGGTGTAAAGGCTTCTTAACAGCTTCTACCACCAAGCCATAAGACTCCTGAACAGCTAATCAAAGGGCTACCCAGACCCCTCTTTTATGCTGCTGATGCTCTCTGTTTATTATCTATGCATAGTCACTTTTACTCTACCTACATGTACATATTACCACAATTACCTCGACAAACCGGTGCAACCGCACATTGACTCTGTACCGGTACCCCTGTATATATCCTCACTATTGTTATTTTACTGCTGCTGTTTAATTATTTGTTACTTTAAAAAAAATGTTTTATTTTTTTTACTTATCTATTTTTTTACTTAACACATTTTTCTTAACTTCTTAAAGCATTTTTGGTTAAGGGCTTGTAAGTAAGCATTTCATTGTAAGGTCTACTACACCTGTTGTATTCGGCGCATGTGCTAATAACATTTGATCGGCGCATGTGACTAATAACATTTGATTTGATTTGGAGATGGATTTTAAAGAACTGATTGGGTCTCTGCTTGACACCAACAAACACCCCATAATATCTGGCCCTGTGCCCTTCCTAAATAGTGGCATTGAGCGTTTCAGCAGACTAAGACTTTTAGCCCTCCCGCTATGGCAAATCTGAGGGTAACATTTATTGACCACTTTGATACCTTCTGGAAACAAAGATAATTTTAAATGGAGATGGGATCCACCCAAATCATTTGGGTTCCTGGATCCTTTCACAGCATTATAAGGCTGCATTGAGACAATAGTTTATCAAAGACCCAAGCTTAGCTCAGTTAATCCCTACCATTGTGTTGCTGAGCTGTCAAAATTTTACAGCAAATGTACATTATCCCAGGGGCGTTGGAAGACACAATCTAAGTAATCTAATGTATGTCCCTCTCACTGCCCTGAATGCCTCGGCTTATCCTACAGCTATCGTATGCAGTAATCATGTGCCTATGAACCAGAGTTATACTATTAGCACTGAGGCGGTGTGCACTAGTAGGAAACCCACTGTGTGCAGCTCACCCTGCACTAACATAAATAACATGAGCATGTCTACTTCTGCTAAGCATCCCAGTAAAGCAATGAAAACCATCAAGCATCCCAGAACATTTCTACAAATAGCCCATGTTAACATATGTAGCTTAAGAAACAAGGTTCCTAAAATCAATAATTTACAGATGACATTCATATTCTGACCATCTCTGAAACTCACTTAGATAATACCTTTGATTATACAGTGGTAACAATGGTTAAAACATCAACAGAAAAGACAGAAATGCCAAAGGTGGAGGTGTAGCCATTTTATATTCAGAACCACAGTCCTATAAAATGTAACTTCAACAGTATTTAGTTTAAGTAATAGTTAATCTGCCTCACCTAAAGCCAATTTTGGTGGGAAGCTGCTATAGACCACCAAGTGCTAACAGTCAGTATCTGGATAACATGTGTGAAATGCTTGATAAAGTATGTGATATCAACAGAGAGGTATATTTTCTGGGTGATTTAAATATTGACTGGCTTTCATCAAGCTGCCCACTCAAGAAAAAGCTTCAAACTGGTTAACTAGTGCCTGCAACCTGGTTCAGCTTATCATTCACCTACCAGTGTAGTTACAAACAGCACAGGAATGGAATCATCAACATGTATTGATCACATCTTTACTAATACTGCAGAAATTTGCTTTAAAGCAGTATCCAAATCCATCAGATGTAGTGATCACAATACAGTAGCCATATCTAGGAAAACCAAAGATCCATGGGCTGGGCCTAGTATAGTGTATAAGAGGTCATACAATGTGTTTTGTAGTGATTCCTATGTTGTTGATGTAAAGAATGGTGTGTAATGAGGAGCAACCAGACACTGCACTTGACGCATTTATGAAATTGCTTATTCCAGTTACTAATAACCACGCACCCATTAAGAAAATGACTGTTAAAACCATTAAATCCATGTCGATTAGCCTCCCGAGTGGCGCGGCGGTGCCAGCTGTGCCACTAGAGATTCTGGGTTCGAGTCCAGGCTCAGTCGCGACTGGGAGGCCAATGGGGCGGCGCAAAATTGTCCCGGGTTAGGGGAGAGGGTTTGCGTCATCCGGGTTAGGGGAGAGGGTTTGGCCGGCAGTGATGTCCTTGTCCCATCGTGCACTAGCTACTCCTATGTCGGGCCGGGCGCAGCGCACGCTGACACGGTCGCCAGTTGTACAGTGTTTCCTCCCACACATTGGTGCAGCTGGAATGAAACAAACATAAATGACAAAGAATGATAGTAAAAAGCTTTAGAGGACCTCAAATTACATTTTGGGCAAAAAGGCAAATTAACTCCATCATTCATTGAGTAAGGTGGCTCATTCATCACAAAACCCACTGATATTGCCAATTACTTTCATGATTTTTTCATTGACAAGATTAGCAAATTTAGGCATCATATGCCAGCAACAAATGTTGACACTACAGTACACATAGAAGTATAACTGATCAAATTATGAATTATTGTTGTCTATCAACAATGACAAGCCACCGGGGTCTGACAACTTGGATGGAAAATGACTGAAGATAATAGCGGACAATATTGCCACTCCTGTTTGCCACATTTTCAATCTAAGCCTACTAGAAAGTGTGTTCCCTCAGGCCTAGAGGGAAGCAAAAGTCATTCCACTACCCAAGAATAGTAAAGCCCCCTTTATTGGCTCAAATAGCTGACCAATCATCCTGTTATCAACCCTTAGTAAACTTCTGGAAAAAATTGTGTTTGACCAGATACAATGCTATTTTACTGTAAACAAATTGACAACAGATTTTCAGCTTATAGGGAAGGACATTCAAATAGCAAGGCACTTACACAAATGACTGATGATTGGCTGAGAGAAATTAATAATAAAATGTTTTTGGGAGCTGTTTTGTTGGACTTCAGTACGGCTTTTGACATTATCGACTTGTAGTCTGCTGATGGAAAAACGTATGTGTAATGGCTTTACATCGCCTGCTATATTGTGGATAAAGAGTTACCTGTCTAACAGAACACAGAGGGTGTTCTTTAATGGAAGCCTCCAGCAATATCCAAGTACATTTACATTTACATTTAAGTAATTTAAAGTAGAATCAGGAATTCTCCATGGCAGCGGTTGTCATTTTTAACACCTTTTTCTTTTGTGATTATGATCTTGTCTCAGCACTGCAACTCCCCAACAGGCTCAGGGGAGGCGAAGCTCGAGTCATGCGTCCTCCGAAACAGGACCCACCAAGCCCACACCTCTTAACACCTGCTCGCGTAACCCAGAGGCCACCTGCACCAATGTGTCGGAGGAAACACCATTCAACTGACGAGCGAAGTCAGACAATAGGGCCCTGACAATAGGGCCCGGCCCACCACAAAGAGTTGCTAGAGCACGATGTGCCAAGTAAAGCCCCCCGTCCAAACCCTCCCCTAACAACGCTGGGCCAATTGTGCACCGCCCTATGGGACTCCCGGTCACGGCCAGTAATGACACAGCCTTGGATCGAACCCCAAGCTGTAGTGACGCCGCAACACTGTGATGCAGTGCCTTAGACCACTACGCCACTCAGGAAGCTCCCTTTTTCTTTTTTTCAATCTTTACTAAGGACATGTCTCTGACCTTGAGTAAAGCCAGTGTTTCTATGTATGCGGATGACTCAACACTATACAGGTCAGCTACGAGAGCGAGTGAAATCACTGCAACACTTAACAAAGAACTGCAGTTACTTTCAGTATGGGTGGCAAGGAATGAGTTAGTCCTAAATATTTCTAAACTAAAAGCATTGTATTTGGTACAAATCATTCGCTAAATCCTAAACCTCAACTAAATCTTGTAATAAATAAGGTGGAATTTGAGCAAGTTGAGGTGACTAAACTGCTTGGAGTAACCCTGGATTATAAACTGTCATGGTCAAAACATGTTGATGCAACAATAGCTAAGGTGGGAAGAAGTCTGTCCATAATTAAGCGCTGCTCTGCCTTTTTAACAGCACTATCAACAAGGCAGGTCCTACGGGTTTTAGTTCTGTCGCTCCTGGACTACTGTTCAGTCATGTGGCTCAGAACAGGGCGGCACGGTGGGCCCTTAAATGTACACGGAGAGCTGACATTAATAATATGCATGTCAATCTCTCATGGCTCAAAGAGGACGAGAGATTGCCGTTTGTAAAAAAGTGTTGACATGCTGAATTCACCGAGGTGTCTGTTTAAACTACTAGCACACAGCTCAGACACCCGATCATACACCACAAGACATGCCACCAGAGGTCTCTTCACAGTCCCAAAGTCCAGAATAGACTATTGGAGGTGCACAGTACTACTTAGAACCATGGCTACATGGAACTCTATTCCACATCAGGTAACTGATGCAAGCAGCAGAATCAGATTTTTTTAAAACAGGTCAAAAATACACCTTATGGAACAGCGGGGACTGTGAAGAGACACACTTACACATGATAAGACATGCACTCTACACACACATGCACATAAGACATGCACTCTACACACACTTACACATGATAAGACATGCACTCTACACACACACATGCACATAAGACATGCACATGCACTCTACACACACACATTAACACATGATAAGACATGCACTCTACACACACATGCACATAAGACATGCACTCTACACACACTTACACATGATAAGACATGCACTCTACACACACATGCACATAAGACATGCACTCTACACACACTTACACATGATAAGACATGCACTCTACACACACATGCACATAAGACATGCACTCTACACACACATGCACATCATAAGACATGCACATCATAAGACATGCACTCTACACACACGTGCACATCATAAGACATGCACTCTACACACACATGCACATCATAAGACATGCACTCTACACACACGTGCACATGATAAGACATGCACTCTACACACACATGCACATAAGACATGCACTCTACACACACTTACACATGATAAGACATGCACTCTACACACACATGCACATAAGACATGCACTCTACACACACATGCACATCATAAGACATGCACATCATAAGACATGCACTCTACACACACGTGCACATCATAAGACATGCACTCTACACACACATGCACATCATAAGACATGCACTCTACACACACGTGCACATGATAAGACATGCACTCTACACACACATGCACATGATAAGACATGCACTCTACACACACATGCACATCATAAGACATGCACTCTACACACACTTACACATGATAAGACATGCACTCTACACACACGTGCACATCATAAGACATGCACTCTACACACACGTGCACATCATAAGACATGCACTCTACACACACGTGCACATCATAAGACATGCACTCTACACACACGTGCACATCATAAGACATGCACTCTAAACACACGTACACATGATAAGACATGCACTCTACACACACATGCACATGATAAGACATGCACTCTACACACACGTGCACATCATAAGACATGCACTCTACACACACTTACACATGATAAGACATGCACTCTACACACACGTGCACATCATAAGACATGCACTCTACACACACGTGCACATCATAAGACATGCACTCTACACACACGTGCACATCATAAGACATGCACTCTAAACACACGTACACATGATAAGACATGCACTCTACACACACGTGCACATCAAAGGCATGCACTCTACACACACGTGCACATCATAAGACATGCACTCTACACACACATGCACATGATAAGACATGCACTCTACACACACGTGCACATCATAAGACATGCACTCTACACACACTTACACATGATAAGACATGCACTCTACACACACGTGCACATCATAAGATATGCACTCTACACACACGTGCACATCATAAGACATGCACTCTACACACACGTGCACATCATAAGACATGCACTCTAAACACACGTACACATGATAAGACATGCACTCTACACACACGTGCACATCAAAGGCATGCACTCTACACACACACGTGCCCACATAAGACATGCACTCTACACACACTTACACATGGATGTTGTATTGTAAATATGTGATAGTGGCGTAGTGGCCTGAGGGAACACAGTAAATGTATTGGGTAAAGTGTTATGAAATAAAATGTCATGTAATATTTTCAATTGTATATGCATTCAGAAAGTTTTCAGACCTCTTGGCCTTTTCCACATTTTGTTATTTTACAGACTTATTCTAAAATGGATTTTTAAAAAGAAATCCTCATACATCTACACACAATACCCCATAATGACAAAGTGAAAATATCTTAAAAATAAAAATGGATACCTTATTTGCATAAGCATCCAGACCCTTTGCTATGTCACTCAAAATTGAGCTCAGGTGCTTCCTGTTTCCATTGATCATCCTTGATGTTTCTATAACTTGATTGGAGTCCATCTGTGCTAAATTAAATTAATTAGACAGGTGTGTACCTTTCCAAACCATGTCGATATAAGGTCCCACAGTTAACAGTGCATGTCAGAGCAAAAACCAAGCCATGAGGTCGAAGGAATTGTCCGTAAACCTCAGAGACAGGATTGTGTCGGGGCAGAGATCTGGGAAAGGGCACCAACACATTTCCGCAGCATTGAAGGTACCCAAGAACACAGTGACCTCCATCATTCTTAAATGGAAGACGTTTTTAACCACCAAGACTCTTCCTAGAGTTGGTCTCCCGGCCAAACTGAGTAATTGCAAAAGAAGGGCTTTGGTCAGGGAGGTGACCAAGAACCCGATGGTCACTCTGACAGAGCACCAGAGTTCCTCTATCGAGATAGGAGAACCTTCTAGAAGGACAACCTTCTCTGCAGCACTCCACCAATCAGACATTTATGGTAGAGTGGCCAGACGGAAGCCACTCCTCAGTAAAAGGCACATGACAGCCCATTTGGAGTTTGCCAAAAGGCAGCTAAAGGACTCTCAGACCATGAGAAACAAGATTCTCTGGTCTGATGAAACCGAGAATGAACTCTTTGGCCTGAATGCCAAGCGTTACATTGGGAGGAAACCTGGCACCATCTCTACGGTGAAGCATGGTGGTGGCACCATCTCTAAGGTGAAGCATGGTGGTGGCACCATCTCTACGGTGAAGCATGGTGGTGGCAGCATCATGCTAGGGGATGTTTTTCAGCGGCAGGGACTGGGAGACTAGTCAGGTTCGAGTGAAAGTTTAATGGAGCAAAGTACAGAAAGATCCTTGATGAAAATCTGTTCCAGAGCACTCAGGACCTCAGATGGGTGAAGGTGTGCCAAGCTTGTAGCGAGGCTATAATCGCTGCCAAAGGTGCTTCAACAAAGTACTGAGTAAAGGGTCTGAATACATGTAAATGTGATATTATTTTTTACTTTATATATATTAGCTTTTTTTTTAAACAAGCTGTTTTTGCTTTGTCATTATGGGGTATTGTGTATAGATTGATGAGGGGGAAAAACTATTTTATCCATTTTAGAATGAAAGAAGCTATTTCAGTTCTGATCATCAACAAAAAGCTTTGCTTTCCACTACACACGATAACAAACGTCTATATTCACACTAAAATCCAACAGGAATGTTCTGAACTGCATTTTGATTGGACGACGAGTGAACAGTAGAAGAGAGCTGCCATCCGGTCTCCTGTGGCTATTACATGTTGATTCTTCAAAAAACATAGCAAAATGTGTAAAAAGTCAAGGGGTCTGAATTCTTGGAACCAATGGGGATATATAATAAATACAAATACCCAGGTCTACTTTGTGCTGGGGACAATAAAAGGCCACTCTGAAATGTGCAGTTTTGTCACAACACAATGCTACAGATGTCTCAATTTTTGAGGGAGCGTGCAATTGGCATGTTGATTGCAGGAATGTCCACCAGAGCTGTTGTCAAATACTTTTATGTTAATTTCTCTACCATAAGCCACATCCAGAGTTGTTTTAGAGCATTTGGCAGTATGTCCAACTGGACTCACAAGCCCAGACCACGTGTATGGGCATCGTGTGGGCCAGCAGTTTTCTGAAGACAATGTTGTGAACAGAGTGCCCCAGGTGATGGTGGGGTTATGGTATGGGCAGACATAAACTACTGACAACGAACACAATTGCATTTTATTGATGGTATTTTGAATGCTCAGGACGACCACAACGAAATCCTGAGGCCATTTGTCGTTCATCCGCCACCTTTAACTCTTGTTTCAGCATGATAATATAGAGTCCCATGTTGCAAGGATCTGTACCCAATTCGTGGAAGCTAAAAATGTCCCAGTTCTTCCATGGCCTGCATACTCACCAGACATGTCACCCATTGAGCACGTTTAGGATGCTCTGTATCAACGTGTACGACAGCGTGTTCCAGTACCAGCCAATATCCAGCAACTTCGCACAGCCATTGAAGAGGAGTGGGACAACATTCCACAGGCCACAATCAACAGCCTGATCAATTCTATGTGAAGGAGATGTGTCACGCTGCATTAGGCAAATGGTGGTCACACCAGATACTGACTGGTTTTCTGATCCACGCCCATACCTTTTTTAAGGTATCTGTGACCTGTCGTGAAATCAATAGATTAGGGCATAATTAATTTATTTAAATTGACTGATTTCCTTATATGAACTGTAAGTCAGTAAAATATTTTCAATGGTTGCATGTTGTGTTTATATTTTTGTTCAGTGTAGATTCAGCCGTGGGCCGATTAGTTTATTGAGCGGATGGTGGGTGCCAGAACAAAATTACAAATCATTTGTAGACTGCAAATTGACCGCAAGAATGCCCAAAATATATCATATTTGACTAAAACATTATAATGATTACACTTGCTTACATTTGAATACGATCACGTGTCTCTCTATTATGTGTGTGAATACTTGAACAGATTTTCCTAATTAAAATCAATTGGAGCTGATTTCCTTAGTCTTTTATGTCCAATCTTTTTTTTGCTCATGAAACTTGGGTAAATAAAATGGGCCGTCGGTCTGGGAACCCTGTAATACTGTATGTGAAGTATCAGATTTAGCGTTGTACAAAGTACGGGTATGGAATGTCTGTCATTGCAGGTGGGGTCAGGATGTCATATTCATGAGAGATAAAGATTAATGAGTGTTTATATAACAGTTTAGCAGTCGTGTACCTTTGTCATTTATCCAAAACCTTAGTTAACTACGTTTCTCTGACTCGGCTACTCTTGGGAGAACTGGAGGACACAGGGCTCAGAGTTACAGGGAGAGGTTTCACGTGTTGACATTACTGTTCTGTGGGGATGAGAATAGCGAGGTGACATTTGCCCAAAGTTTGGTTCAGTGACAGCGTTCTGGTTGTTGGCACAGCTTAATTTGTGTGTGCGTGCATGTGTTTGAGTGTGTGTGCGTTTTGCATGCCTGAGTGTGTTGTCCTTGTGCTCATGGGGCTTAGCAATGGGTGTACACACAAATGCCGTACAAGTTCATTACCATCTGTCAGTGTGATGGCTTGGCATGCAGTCACAGAGGTGCTCATGGCTCTTGTCGTAAAGTTATGCATATCAAAGCACATTCTTCTTATCAAGTGACAATGCCGAAGCACTGATGTCACGGCTGTAAAGTAAAGTAGCCTGTGAGAGAACATATACAATTCATTCTGAAAATATTCAGACCCCTTGACTTTTTTCACATTTTGTTACGTTACATCCTTATTATTGAAAAACAAATCCAATACCCTATAATGACAAAGCAAAAACAGTTTTTTAGAAATGTTTGCAAATGTATCAAAAAATATATATAACACTGAAATAGTACATTTACATAAGTGTTCAGACCTTTATGTAGGCCGTGGTGGAAAAAGTACCCCATTTTCATACTGTAGTAACATAACTTAGTAGAAAATGGCTCAAGTAAAATTGAAAGTCATCCAGTAAAATACTACTTGAGTAAATGTTTAAAAGTATTTGGATTTGAATATACTTAAAGGAAAAGTATATATAATTTCAAATTGATCATATTAAGTGTCACGCCCTGACCTTAGTTATCTATGTTTTATGTATTATTTTGGTCAGGTCAGGGTGTGGCGAGGGTGGGTATGTGTGTTTTTGTCCTGTCTAGGGTTTTTGTATATCTATGTTTTTTTGTATGTCTAGGTAATGTAGGTCTATTGTGGCCTGAATTGGTTCCCAATCAGAGGCAGCTGTTTATCGTTGTCTCTGATTGGGGATCATATTTAGGTAGCCATATTGCTTGGGTATTTTGTGGGTTATTGTCTATGTGTAGTTGCATGTCAGCACTTGTTCTATATAGATTCATGTTAGTTTAGTGTTCTTTCTTTATTAAAAGAAGAATGTATTCATATCACGCTGCGCCTTGGTCTCCTCCATACAACGAACGTTAAGCAAACCAGACGGTACAATTTCCATGTTTTAATTGTATTCTTGGCTGGCCAGGGGCAAGCCCCAACACTCAGACATAATTTACAGACTAAGCATGTGTGTTTAGTGAGTCCGACAGATCAGAGGCAGTAGGGATGACCAGGGATGTTTTTTTGATAAATGCGTGAATGTGTTAATTTGAACATTTTCTAGCCCGACTGAGCATTCAAAATATAAAGTGTACATTTGGGTGTTGGAAATTTAAGTAAAAAGTATATTATTTTCTTCAGGAATGTAGTGAAGTAAAAGTAGTAAAAAAATATAAATGATAAAGTACAGATTCCCCAAACAACTTAAGTAGTACTTTCAAGTATAAGTTCTTTACACCACTGTATGTAGGCAGCATCTATATGCCAGAGGCATGTTCTCAGAAGACCCTGTCAATCTCCTTTTCAAAGTGCTTTGAAACTGTCATTCATTAGTTTCCTTGTTGTCATGGTTAAATACAACTCTTCGGCATTGATGCAGCTTTAATACGTATGCTTTCACAATCCCTTCTCTGACTGTGTGAGAGTCATCCTGTAAAATGTAGTAAACATGTATTGTGTAATCCTCCCATCTGTCTCACCTTGCCCAGGTGTCCCCTTGCCTTAGGGTCCCTCTCTAGCATAGGCACAGTACAGTCCACAGGTTCCACTATGTTGTTGAACCTGCCATGCTCAGCTGTGTGTGTATAGTTACCTGGGTTCTATTAATAGGGATCGAGGGCAGGGATCCTCCCTTGCGTTTGTCTCTGCCTTCTGTGTGGTAGAGAGGAGAGCTGGGTGAGCGAGGCGCTGTTTGCCCAGGCTTTTGTGTTCCGCGGGCCCCAGTGTTTGCCCTGGAGGGAGTGCTGGAGCTGTCCTGATAGAGGGGGTGGGGTCGTTTGGGGAGGGGAGGTGTGTGCCGTACAGTGCAGCAGCTGAATCTGAAGTATGTCAGGCAGGCCCTTTCTGAAGGAATCCCCCTTCCTCCACCCTCTGCCCTCCCTCCATCTCTCTCGCCACACTCTGCCCTTCCTCCATCTCTCTTCCTCCACCCTCTGCCCTCCCTCCATCTCTCTCCCTCCACCCTCTGCCCTTCCTCCATCTCTCTCGCCACACTCTGCCCTTCCTCCATCTCTCTTCCTCCACACTCTGCCCTCCCTCCATCTCTCTCCCTCCACCCTCTGCCCTTCCTCCATCTCTCTCGCCACACTCTGCCCTCCCTCCATCTCTCTTCCTCCACCCTCTGCCCTCCCTCCATCTCTCTCGCCACACTCTGCCCTCCCTCCATCTCTCTTCCTCCACCCTCTGCCCTCCCTCCATCTCTCTCGCCACACTCTGCCCTTCCTCCATCTCTCTCGCCACACTCTGCCCTCCCTCCATCTCTCTCCCTCCACCCTCTGCCCTCCCTCCATCTCTCTTCCTCCACCCTCTGCTCTTCCTCCATCTCTCTCTGCCCACTCTGCCCTCCCTCCATCTCTCTCCCTCCACCCTCTGCCCTTCCTCCATCTCTCTCGCCACACTCTGCCCTCCCTCCATCTCTCTCCCTCCACCCTCTGCCCTCCCTCCATCTCTCTCCCTCCACCCTCTGCCCTTCCTCCATCTCTCTCGCCACACTCTGCCCTTCCTCCATCTCTCTCGCCACACTCTGCCCTCCCTCCATCTCTCTCGCCACACTCTGCCCTCCCTCCATCTCTCTCGCCACACTCTGCCCTCCATCTCTCTCTCTGCACCCTCTGCCCTCCCATCTCTCTCTCCACAATCTGCCCTCCCTCCATCTCTCTCCCTCCACCCTCTGCCCTCCCTCCATCTCTCTCTCCACAATCTGCCCTCCCTCCATCTCTCTCTCCACACTCTGCCCTCCCTCCCCATCTCTCTCTCCACCCTCTGCCCTCCATAAATCCCTCTCTCTGCCCTCCCTCCCTCTCTCTCTCCACCCTCTGCCCTCCATCAATCCCTATCTCTCTGCCCTCCCTCCATCTCTCTCTCCACACTCTGCCCTCCCTCCATTTCTCTCTCCACACTCTGCCCTCCCTCCATCTCTCTCCCTCCACCCTCTGCCCTCCCTCCATCTCTCTCTCCACAATCTGCCCTCCCTCCATCTCTCTCTCCACCCTCTGCCCTCCATAAATCCCTCTCTCTGCCCTCCCTCCCTCTCTCTCTCCACCCTCTGCCCTCCATCAATCCCTATCTCTCTGCCCTCCCTCCATCTCTCTCTCCACACTCTGCCCTCCCTCCATTTCTCTCTCCACCCTCTGCCCTCCGTCAATCCCTCTCTCTCTGCACCCTCTGCCCCCCCTCCATATCTCTCTCCACCCTCTGCCGTCCATCAATCCCTCTCTCTGCCCTCCATCAATCCCTCTCTGTGGATTACAGTAGACTTGGTGACAGTCTATAAGGGAGGCTTTGCCATGGCTATGCAAACATTGAGAGGAGGGTGGCAAATACACGTGTGTGTACAGTATCCTTTGTTAGTTCATGAAGAATGTAAGAATGCAGTACAATCACTCAAGTTTATGGGACAGAGCATAAACAACTTGGGAGTCAGTCCATGCCCACTGGGCACACACTGGTTGAATCAATGTTGTTTCCAACCAATGTGGAATAGGCGTTGAATTGACATCTGTGGCGGAGTACATTTCCTTAAAGTATATGTAGGCCTCCTGTTTATATTTTTGCTAGGAACCTTGTTGTTGTCAATAGCAACGCACAGACACGTATCCACATCCAAACCCTTTCAGATATGACAATTCCAATGCGCCCTCCCCATTAACAAAAATATATTTGAACTATGCAGAGGGGCAGGAAAAATCACAGCACTCTCAAGAGCGTCAGTGCGCTCCCGTCTCACAATGATTTTGACAGGCAGAGCAGCGTGGTGAACATATCGCCTCCTGTGCTTGTGTATTGTATAGGATCTCTAGTGTGCGCCCAAATACACAAAAGAGCTGCAAAGTCGCTGAATATTGGATACCTTTTAGTGACGGATACCCACTCAACAAAGATCGATGGGATAGCCTACATTGATGATTTGGTAACAGTTGCACTACCACCGCGTAATGGCAAGACGCATGGAGATGCAATGTTGAAAATACTTTATCCTCAGTTGCGGTGAAGTAGATTTTGACGTGGAGGTCACATCAAGTTTTTTTAAACCTGAACTATATCTGTGAAAAACAACAGGTACCAAAGACAAAAAAAACGGTTCTGAATGCAAGAACGCCATCGAGTTCCATGTTCTGGGCGAGGGACACTGTCTGAATGTGAGACGCAACGTTTGCGTACCAAGGACATAGCCGGGCTGCGGTTCTATATCCAAAACATAACTTGTACCTTGGAACATTTTTGTTTGAACATTTTATTGTGGAATAATCCTGGAAAAGCCTTAAGGTTATGCGCGTTCCTGGCGCTTTGTTTACTCGTATTTGTATCAATGTTAGGAGGCAAGACTGAGCAAGTCCGAGTATGGGGGAAGAAACTACACATATAACCTAAATCAAATCTAATAACATTTTATTGGTCACATACACATATTTAGCAGATGTTGTTGCGGGTGTAGCGAAATGCTTGTCTTATAAACCTCATTTTGCCTTGGGCCTACTTGTTCAGCGGTGGGAAATAAATGTCACTAACAATGCATGAAACTTAAGACGTTGAGTCACCTGTAACTCATCATACATGACCCGAAGTCTCTCTGCTCCATTATGTTTTTATGCCCCCCCCCTTCTCTCTCTGTCACACACACACACACACACACACACACACACACACACACACACACACACACACACACACACACACACACACACACACACACACACACACACACACACACACACACACACACACACACACACACACACACACACAGAAAATAAAGTGTGTTCATGCAATTGTTTGTTTGAACTGATAAAGCATTGTTTGACATGTCCACAGATGTGCTCATCATGAAATAATCAACGGAATTATCCCACAAGATTGAGGCATAAATATTTTGGTAATGTGCGTATTTATGTGTACAATTCAACTTTTGATGTAATTAGAATGATATTTATTCTGTTCCTATGCAGGGTGTAATTAGAATGATATTTATTCTGTTCCTAAGCAGGGTGTAATTAGAATGATATTTATTCTATTCCTATGCAGGGTGTAATTAGAATTATATTTATTCTGTTCCTATGCAGGGTGAAACTGACAGGATTTGGTGGAGAGCAGAACAGAAAGGCTTGGCCGCATAGAGGGAGGCGCCTTTAGTGCTCTCCTGAAACCAAAGCCTTTGAAGATAAAAAAAAAAAACTTCAAGCAAAGAGGACATAACCTGAAAAGTTGGACGCATGAGAATTATGTACCTTTAAAGGACATCGTTGTGTGAATTTTCACCGCCAAGCCATGCTCCACAGCCGACCAGGGGCTTGCTGGGGAAAAGTGTCTGACCTCACTGGCGCGCACGCAGATTGGACTAAAACGCATTGGATAGCAGGTAAAGTAACGCACAATTTATTATTGAATTCTACAAATAATAATATTTGTTTGAGTAGGAAATAATGCATTACGACTACATTAGGCATATAATTCATTTAAAATTGTGACATAGGTTAAATGTAAATTACATTTAATTACATTCCTATTCGTTTACTTGTGCGTAATTGTACATGGTTGCCATGAAAGCTACAGTCCTCGCCTGTCATTCGTTATTTCCCTTGTCTTGGTGTTTGCTTTGACAACAATTCAATAGCTGGTTTGATGTCAAAGGCATTCTTTTCACATCAGCTGTTTTTGTCATACATAACTCTTTGCTCACAGCTGCCATCTATATTGCCCTGACTTTATGAGTCACCAGATTTTCTATGCACACCTATTGGTATTTTTATCATAAAATGTTTATCTATTATACCCTCTACTGATTGTGCATCTGTAAACCTATTGAACACTAACTATCTTTATATGAATAATTCAGCCCTTTCATCTTTGTGTTTCAAATGAGCTCTGAAAAGCTCATTCTGTGTGTACATTGACAATGGCCCTGCCCAATGTAGGCTAGATTGACTACAATATATGTTCTCCTTGACCTTTGTTCTGGTGCCAATTCCCTAGTAGGGCCAGATAATCTCTTACTTTGAGGAAATAGTGGCAGTCAGGAAGTATTAGTGAGTGACCCTCCCCAGCGGTGGGCTGCAATCTGAATATCAAATCGTCATTCACACACACCTGCTAATGTTCAATGTGTGTCCCCCTCAGAGCGTGCACACTACCTCACACACAGGAGTATGCATTTCCCTGATTTCCATTGCCTCCCAGGTGCTAGAGAACTGTGAGAATTGTTGTCCTTGGCTGGTCTCTCTCGGGTAGTCTCTCACCTCCTCATGGTTACCTGCATGGTGTTCAGCTGTTTGTACCTGTCTGATTGGCAAACCTCTTTCAATCTGACCATGCCCTCTTATTGGTAATCAATAAGCAAACACATACATGCGAAACGCTTCATTGCCTTTTCTTTTGATGCTGTGTCATGTTGATGTTCTGGTGCTCTCGGGACTGTCAAAACCCTGTGCCCTACATGTTTCTCTTCATGCTATCTAACTACTGGTCTCTAACTACTGGTCTCTAACTACTGGTCTCTAACTACAGGTCTCTAACTACTGGTCTCTAACTACAGGTCTCTAACTACTGGTCTCTTAACTACTGGTCTCTAACTACTGGTCTCTATCTAATGGTCTCTAACTACAGGTCTCTAACTACAGGTCTCTAACTACAGGTCTCTAACTACTGGTCTCTAACTACTGGTCTCTAACTACAGGTCTCTAACTACTGGTCTCTTAACTACTGGTCTCTAACTACTGGTCTCTATCTAATGGTCTCTAACTACAGGTCTCTAACTACAGGTCTCTAACTACAGGTCTCTAACTACTGGTCTCTAACTACTGGTCTCTAACTACAGGTCTCTAACTACTGGTCTCTTAACTACTGGTCTCTAACTACTGGTCTCTATCTAATGGTCTCTAACTACAGGTCTCTAACTACAGGTCTCTAACTACTGGTCTCTAACTACTGGTCTCTAACTACAGGTCTCTAACTACTGGTCTCTAACTACTGGTCTCTAACTACTGGTCTCTAACTACATGTCTCTAACTACTGGTCTCTATCTACAGGTCTCTATCTACTGGTCTCTAACTACTGGTCTCTAACTACTGGTCTCTAACTACTGGTCTCTAACTACAGGTCTCTAACTACAGGTCTCTAACTACTGGTCTCTAACTACTGGTCTCTAACTACTGGTCTCTAACTACTGGACTCTAACTACTGGTCTCTAACTACTGGTCTCTAACTACAGGTCTCTAACTACAGGTCTCTAACTACTGGTCTCTATCTACAGGTCTCTATCTACTGGTCTCTAACTACAGGTCTCTATCTACTGGTCTCTAACTACAGGTCTCTAACTACAGGTCTCTAACTACTGGTCTCTAACTACTGGTCTTCTGTCAGTTGACCTCATACTCACCTCTAATGGGAAGGCTGCGTGCTGATGCAGTGGCGGCTTCGGTCTCAGTGTTCGGCCAGCAGCACTGTGTAGATTGGGGAGGTCAGGGAACTGGGCTATGTTGATTTAAGACTGTCCATTTACTTTGGAATCTCACTCCCGGGTAGTGGTGTGTGTGTGTGTGTGTTTGAATAGTAAACAAACAAACATTTGACCAACTGGGAACATTTTGTTGGTCCCCACAAGGTCAAATGCTTTTTCTAGGGGGTTTAGGGTTAAGGTTAGAATTATTGTTAGGGTTAGAATTAGGTTTAGGGTTAGAAGCTAGGGTTAAGGTTCGGTTTTTGGGTTAGGGTTAGGGTATGGGTTAGCGTTAGGGAAAATTGGATTTTGAATGGGACTGAGCCTCCACTGGTTCCACTTCCTCGGGTCAAAGGTCATGGAGGTCTGCACCCCGGTTAGTAGTGGTCAGATCATCTGGACACTCCTTTTCCCTTTGACTGCGACCTCCTTCTGGCCTGCATGGTCTTTTTAAACACGCTTGGAGTTTATGGGTATGAAAAGCTGCTGTTTGGTTTAGAGGCGTATATCTCTACACTCTTCGCTCCTCTTTTATTGCTCATTGCATCTTAATATCTACCTGTATTGCCTCTAACAGGCAGTTAGTTCCAGCGCAATGTAAAAATGGATCAACATGTTATATATTTTGTTATTAACTCGCTAGTCACTAAGCTCAAGTGTTATTCAAGTTCTAGTCCCTCCCCCTAGTGGTAAGCAAATATTAGATCATTTAAAAATTGGTATTAACTGCAGGTTTTACATATGACTTCCTGTAAGATCTAGAAATCCAGTGTAATAGATTTCTATGTAGAAGTCTACGCAGGGGAGGCTTGCCTTGTCTGTGAGAGTGTGACTGACGTTACTGGATAATGTCACCCTGATTGAGCCTTTAAGATGAGATGGAGGAGAATAAGTCATGAGAAATAGATTATACAACCCGGAGTGCCACAGGGCAACCTCAACCTCAATCTGGAATTGTTTAGAGAACTCACTGAGCCACAATACGTATCTTGGGGTGAAGTGAAGGGGGCATGCTCTGACTAAAATACATTTAAATTTGTACTTAAAAAAAACAACTGCTCACTCTTCCATTTGTGTCTTACTTTCTTGCAGTTGACACAAACTGTTAAGTATACTAGAATTATATATGTATTATTGCTCTTAATGTCTATTGCTGATTTAACAGACTTACATTTAGAACAAAGCGATAGTTACCACAGCTCCATTCATCATGGTGTCATGGTCTGCTTTGAACTGACGGGCCAGCAGGTCATTACGAGAGGGGCTCAAGACAAGTGGGCGACACGGAAACGCTTTGCAGGGCATTTGTTCATCCAGACACACTAATGGTCAGCTTTCCCTGGGCCTGGACCCACACTGAACTGAATTTAAATAAATTAGTGAGGGAGGGCAAGGGAAGGTTTTTTGGGGGTAGAGCTGGGGGGGGTGTTTGTGTGCTGTTTCTGCTTTATGAGTTTTTTTATAGATATCTCCATATAAATATAGAACCTGTTTAACTCGTCGGTGATGAAGACGCTGTAGGGGTAGGGTTTTTTGGCTAGTAGTCTGTGATTATAAATATAGATATCTCCCTCTATCCAACATTTTCCTCCTCTCTCTCTCTCTCTCTCTCTCTCTCTCTCTCTCTCTCTCTCTCTCTCTCTCTCTCTCTCTCTCTATCTCTCTATCTATCTATCTATCTATCTATCTATCTATCTATCTATCTATCTATCTATCTATCTATCTATCTATCTATCTATCTATCTATCTATCTATCTATCTATCTATCTATATATATATATATATATATATATATATATATTTACATTTTACATTTAAGTCATTTAGCAGACGCTCTTATCCAGAGCGACTTACAAATATATATATATATATACAGTTGAAGTCAGAAGTTTACATACACCTTAGCCAAATACATTTAAACTCAGTTTTTCACAATTCCTGTCATTCAAAAATTCCCTCTCAGTTAGGTCAGTTAGGATCACCACTTTACAAATGATGTCAATTAGTCTATCAGAAGCTTATAAAGCCATGACATAAATTTCTGGAATTTTCCAAGCTGTTTAAAGGCACAGTCAACTTAGTGTATGTAAACTTCTGACCCACTAGAATTGTGATATAGTGAATTATAAGTGAAATAATCTGTAAACAATTGTTGGAAAAATTACCGACTTGCCAAAACTATAGTTTGTTAACAAGACCTTTTTGAAGTGGTTGAAAAACAAGTTTTAATGACTCCAACCTAAGTGTATATAAACTTCCGACGTCAACTGTATCTCTCTCTCTCTCTCTCTCTCTCTCTCTCTCTCTCTCTCTCTCTCTCTCTCTCTCTCTCTCTCTCTCTCTCTGTCTCTCTCTGTCTCTCTCTGTCTCTCTCTGTCTCTCTCTCTCTCTCTCTCTCTCTCTCTCTCTCTCTCTCTCTCTCTGTCTCTCTCTCTCTCTGTCTCTCTCTCTCTCTCTCTCTCTCTCTCTCTCTCTCTCTCTCTCTCTCTCTCTCTCTCTCTGTCTCTGTCTCTGTCTCTCTCTCTCTCTCTCTCTGTCTCTGTCTCTGTCTCTGTCTCTGTCTCTGTCTCTGTCTCTGTCTCTGTCTCTCTCTCTCTCTCTCTCTCTCTCTCTCTCTCTCTCTCTCTCTCTCTCTCTCTCTCTGTCTCTCTGTCTCTCTCTCTCTCTGTCTCTGTCTCTGTCTCTGTCTCTGTCTCTGTCTCTCTCTCTCTCTCTCTCTCTCTCTCTCTCTCTCTCTCTCTCTCTCTCTCTCTCTCTCTCTCTCTCTCTCTCTCTCTCTGTCTCTCTCTCTCTCTCTCTCTCTCTCTCTCTCTCTCTCTCTCTCTCTCTCTCTCTCTCTCTCTCTCTCTCTCTCTCTCTCTCTCTCTCTGTCTCTCTCTCTCACTCTGTCTCTGTCTCTGTCTCTGTCTCTGTCTCTGTCTCTCTCTCTCTCTCTCTCTCTCTCTCTCTCTCTCTCTCTCTCTCTCTCTCTCTGTCTCTCTGTCTCTCTCTCTCTCTCTGTCTCTCTCTGTCTCTCTCTCTCTCTCTCTCTCTCTCTCTCTGTCTCTCTGTCTCTCTCTCTCTCTCTCTCTCTCTCTCTCTCTCTCTCTCTCTCTCTCTCTCTCTCTCTCTCTCTCTCTCTCTCTCTCTCTCTCTCTCTCTCTCTCTCTCTCTCTCTCTCTCTCTCTGTCTCTGTCTCTCTCTCTCTCTGTCTCTCTCATTCTCCCCCTCTATCACTCTCTCACTCTCTCACTCTCTCTCACTCTTTTTCTCTCTCTCCCACTCTCCCTTTCGCACTCTCCCTCTCCCCCTTTCTCATTCTCCCACTCTCATTATCCCTCTCTCTCTCCCTCTCACTCTCTTCCATCACTCTCTCTCTCCAACTCTTCCTCTCCAACTCGTCCTCTCTCTCTCAATCTCCCTATCTCTCCCTTTCTCCCTCTGTCTCTCCCTTTTTACATTTTTTAAATGTAACCTTTATTTAACAAGGTAGGCCAGTTGAGAACAAGTTCTCATTTACAACTGCGACCTGGACAAGATAAAGCAAAGCGACAAAAACAACAACACAGAGTTACACATAAACAAACGTACAGTCAATAACATAGTAGAAAAATATATGTACAGTGTGTGCAAATGTAGAAGAGTAGGGAGGTAAGGCAATAAATAGGCCATAGAGGCAAAACAATTACAATTTAACATGAACACTGGAGTGATAGATGTGCAAGTGGAGATACTGGGGTGCAAAAGAGCAAGTAGATAAATAACAATATGGGGATGAGGCAGTTGGGTGTGCTATTTACAGATGGGCTGTGTACAGGTACAGTGATCGGTAAGCTGCTCTGACAGCTGATGCTTAAAGTTAGAGAGGGAGATATAAGACTCCAGCTTCAGTAATTTTTGCAATTCGTTCCAGTCATTGGCAGCCGAGAACTGGAAGGAAAGGCGGACAAAGTAAGTGTTGGCTTTGGGGATGACCAGTGAAATATACCTGCTGGAGTGCATGCTATGGGTGGGTGTTGCTATGGTGACCAGTGAGCTGAGATAAGGCAGGGCTTTACCTAGCAAAGACTTATAGATGACCTGGAGCCAGTGGGTTTGGCGACGAATATGTAGCGAGGGCCGAGAGCATACAGGTCGGAATGGTTGGTAGTATATGGGGCTTTGGTGGCAAAATGGATGGCACTATGATAGACTGTATTCAATTTGCTGAGTAGAGTGTTGGGGGCTATTTTGTAAATGACATCGCCGAAGTCAAGAATCGGTAGGATAGTCAGTTTTACAAGGGTATGTTTGGCAGCATGAGTGAAGGAGGCCTTGTTGCGAAATATGAAGCCGATTCTAGATTTAATTTTGGACTGGAGATGCTTAATGTGAGTCTGGAAGGAGAGTTTACAGTCTAACCAGACACCTAGGTATTTGTAGTTGTCCACATATGAGAACTATGAGAACCATCCAGAGTAGTGATGCTAGTTGGGCGGGCGGGTGCGGGCAGCAAACGGTTGAAGAGCATGCCTTTAGTTTTACTAGCATTTAAAAGCAGTTGGAGGCCACGGAAGGAGTGTTGTATGGCATTGAAGCTTATTTGGAGGTTTGTTAACACAGTGTCCAAAGAAGGGCCAGATGTATACAGAATGGTGTCGTCTGCGTTGAGGTGGATCAGAGAATCACCAGCAGAAAGAGCAACAACATTCATATATACAGAGAAAAGAGTCGGCCTGAGAATTGAACCCTGGGGCACCCTCATAGAGACTGCCAGAGGTCCGGACAACAGGCCCTCCGATTGGGCACACTGAACTCTGTCAGAGAAGTAGTTGGTGAACCAGGCGACGCAGTCATTTGAGAAACCAAGTCTGTGGAGTCTGCCAATAAGAATGCTGTGGCCAGGTCGATGAAGAGGGCTGCACAGTACTGTCTTCATCAATGGCGGTTATGATATTGTTTAGGACCTTGAGCGTGGCTGAGGTGCACCCATGACCAGCTCTGAAACCAGATTGCATAGCGGAGTAGGTACGGTGGGATTCTAAATGGTCGGTGATCTGTTTGTTATCTTGACTTTCCAAGATTTTAGAATGGAAGGGCAGGATGGATTTAGGTCTATAACAGTTTGGGTCTAGAGTGTCTCCCCCTTTTGAAGAGAGGGATGACCGCGGAAGCTTTCCAATCTTCGGGAATCTCAGATGATACGAAAGAGAGGCTAGAAAATAGGAGTTTCAACAATTTTGGCGGATCATTTTAGAAAGAGAGGGTCCAGATTGCCGAGCCCAGCTGATTTTTAGGGATCCCGATTTTGCAACTCTTTCAGAACATCAGCTGTCTGGATTTGGGTGAAGCAGAAGCGTGGGGGGGGGGGGGCTTGGGCAAGTTGCAGCGGGGGGGTGCAGAGCTGTTGGCTGGGGTAGGGGTAGCCAGGTGGAAAGCATGGCCAGCAGTAGAAAAATACTTATTGATATTTTTGATTATCGTAGATTTATCGGTGGTGACAGTGCTTCCTTGCCTTAGTGCAGTGTGCAGCTGGGAGGAGGTGCTCTTATTCTTCATGGATGTTACAGTGTCCCAAAAGGTTTGGGAATTATTGCTACAGGATGCAAATTTCTATTTGCTTTCCTAACTGACAGAGTATATTGGTTCCTGACTTCCCTGAAAAGTTGCATATCACGGGGGCTATATGATGCTAATGCAGAATGCCACAGGATGTTTTTGTGCTGGTCAAGGGCAGTCAAGTCTGGGGTGAACCAGGGCCTATATCTGTTCTTAGTTCTACATTTTTTGAGTGGGGCATGCTTATTTAAGATGGTGAGGAAAGCACTTTTAAAGTGCCACCAGGCATCCCCTACTGACGGAATGAGGTCAATATCCTTCCAGGATACCCGGGCCACATCGATTAGAAAGGCCTGCTCGCTGAAGTGTTTTAGGGAGCGTTTGACAGTGATGAGGGGTGGTCGTTTGACCGCGGACCCATTACGGACACAGGCAATGAGGCAGTGATCGCTGAGATCCTGGTTGAAGAGAGCAGAGGTGTATTTAGAGGGCTAGTTGGTCAAGATGATATCTAAGAGGGTGCCCATGGCTACAGATGTATGGTTGTACCTGGTAAATTCCTTATGCTTCTCTCAGCTTTAAGGATTGATGTTCAGTTGTACTACTCTCTCTCCCATCCAGAGCCACTATGTCCAAAACATTGGTAGTGGACCCTCTCTTACCTTAGTCTTCAGTCCTCATGGGTGTCTTAACAATGACCCTACGCTGGTATAGCCTGATCTCAGATCAGTTTGTGCTGTCTTGCCAATGCCTAGCATGAAAAAGAATGTGTCAATGTGGTGTGACAGTTACCTTAGGAGTTGTCAAGACGACACAAATATAAATGGCACCAGGCTGGGGCTGTTCAGCTTGATGAAGCACTTTTGATACTAATCTCTTAGTATGAATGAAAGCAGTAATATCTCATTAGCCGTCTTTGATCTGATATGTAATGGCTCTTCTGTTGTGTATCTTTGTGTGATATACCTGAGAAATACAGCCCTCTTACCTAAGACTATGCAAGATGGTCACATAGGGCAGAAAAGTCTCCAGTAAGTAGAACGCAAAACCACATCTTGCTCACCAGAGACTAACATTCATAGAACACTTCAATGCAAGAAAACACACTGACATTGTCTATCCGGATACTCTAGCTAGCATCTCCTCCAGGGATCTCCAGCCCAGGGAAGTGTTGTACACACCTTCTGATTGGCTGCTTCTGACCAGGGTTATCTGAGCCGCAAACATTGGCAGGTATCTGTTTCTCATTTTAGGCAGAGTTCTGTGGGTTTTTGACAGGCGACAGCTGAGCTAAAGAGTGGAAACTGGCACTAACAAGCAATTACCTCCTCCTCTCTCCAGCCTGGAAGGCATTAGGGGATTATGCAGCATAATCAGATCCTCTGGTTTTGTCGCTGCTGACTACGGTTTAGTCTAGCGTCAGTTAGAAGGACATATCTGGCACATTGCGGTCAGAGTGGTATTTGGTATTTTATTAGGATCCCCATTAGCTGTTGCAAAAGCAGCAGCTACTCTTCCTGGGGTCCACAGAAAACATGAAACACAATAGAGAATGACATAATACAGAACATCAATAGACAAGAACAGCTCAAAGAACTACTTTTTTTAAAGGCACACACAGCCTACATATGAATGAATACACACAAATGATCTAGGTCAAATAGGGGAGAGGCGTTGGGCCACGATGTGTTGCTTTATCTGTTTTTTGAAACCAGGTTTTCTGTTTATTTGAGCAATATGAGATATAATACTGTACGCTTTCTTGAATTTGTTCTGGATTTGAGGACTGTGAAAAGACCCCTGGTGGCATGTCTGGTGGGCTAAGTGTGTGTGTCAGAGCTGTGTATAAGTTGACTATGCAAACCATTTGGGATTTTCAACACATCGTTTCTTATAAAAAGAAGGTGATGCAGTCAGTCTCTCCTCAACTCTTAACCAAGAGAGACTGGCATGTATAGTATTTATATCAGCCCTCTGATTACAATTAAGAGCAAAGCGTGCCGCTCTGTTCTGGGCCAGCTGCAGCTTAACTAGGTCTTTCCTTGCAGCACTGGACCACACGGCTGGACAATAATCAAGATAAGATAAAACTAGAACCTGTAGAACTTGCTTTTTGGAGTGTAGTGTCAAAAAAAGCAGAGCATCTCTTTATTACAGACAGTCCTCTCCCCATCTTTACAACCATTGAATCTATATGTTTTGACCATGATAGTTTACAATCTAAAGTAACGCCAAGTAATTTAGTCTCCTCAACTTGTTCAACAGCCACACCATTCATTACCAGAGTTAGCTGAGGTGTAGAACTTAAGGAATGATTTGTAACAAAAACAAATGTTCTTAGTTTTAGAGATGTTCTGGACCAGTTTATTACTGGCAACCCATTCCAAAACAGACTGCAACTCTTTGTTAAGGGTTTCAGTGACTTCATTAGCTGTGGTTGCTGATGCTATATGGAATGAATCATCAGCATACATGGACACACATGCTTTGTTTAATACCAGTGGCAGGTCATTGGTACAAATAGAAAAGAGTAGATGGCCTAGAGAGCTGACCTGCGGGACACCACACTATACATGCTTGACATTAGAGAAGCTTCCATTAATGAAAACCCTTTGAGTTCTATTAGATACTGTAGATAGCTCTGAATCCACAATATGACAGAGGTTGAAAAGCCATAACACATAAGTTTTTCAACAACAGCTTATGGTCAATAATATCAAAGGCTGCACTGAAATCTAACAGTACAGCTCTCACAATCTTCTTATTATCAATTTCTTTCAGCCAATCATCAATCAGTTGTGTCAGTGCAGTACATGTTGAGTGCCCTTCTCTATAAGCATGCTGAAAGTCTGTTGTTAATTTGTTTACAGAGAAATAGCATTGTATTTGGTCAAACACAATTTTTCCAACAGTTTGCTAAGAGCTGGCAGCAAGCTGATAGGTCTGCTGTTAGAACCAGTAAAGGCTGCTTTACCACTGTTGGGTAGCGGAATGACTTTGGCTTCCCTCCAGGCCTGAGGACAAAGACTTTCCTCTAGGCTCAGATTAAAAATATGACAGATAGGAGTGGCTAGAGAGTAAGCTACCATCCTCAGTAGCTTTCCATCTAAATTGTCAATGACAGGTTTGTCATTATTGATCGATAACAATAATTTTTCTAACTTTACAAAATTCAAACTTGCAATACTTTCCTTTGCATGAATACAATTGCTCACTGTTCGTTGTTGGCATTTCCTGTCTAAGTTTGCCTACTTTGCCAGTGAAATCATCAATAAAATAATTGGCAACATCAAATTTTTCATGATGAATAAGCCATCTGATTGGATGAAAGATGGAGTTGAATTTGTCTTTCTGCCCATAATTTATTTTAAAGTACTCCAAAGTTTTTTTTCATCATTCTTTATCACATTCCATCACATAATTTCTCAATTTGCTGTACGTAAGCCAGTCAGATGTGCAGCCAGACTTAATTGCCACTCCCTTTCCCCCATTTTCAACCATACAGTTTTTAAATTCCTCATCAATCCATTGATCCTTCACAGTTCTAACAGTCTGTTTCTTAACAGGTGCATGTTTATCAATAATTGGAAGAAGCAATTTCATAAGTTCATTAAGTGCAGCGTCTGGATGCTCCTCAATAATCACATCAGACCAACAAATATTTTCAACATCATCCACACAAGAGTCACAGCAAAATATTTTGTATGATCTCTTATACACTATTTTAGGCCCAGTTTATGTAACTGTGGCTTTCCTGGATATAGCCACTATATTGTGTTCACTGCATCCAATGTGTACGGATACAGCTTTAGAACAAAGTTCTACAGTATTAGTAAAAATGTGATCGATACATGTGGATTATCTTCTTCCTGTAGTGTTTGTAAACACCCTGATAGGTTGATTAATAACCTGAACCAGATGACAGGCACTGGTTAAGGTAAAAAGCTTGACGAAAACCAGTCAATATTCAGATCCCCAAGAAAGTAGAACTCTCTGTTTATATCACATACACTATCAAACATTCCACACGTATTATTGAGATACTGACTGTTAGCCTATAGCAACACCCCAAAAGACAAGGCTTTGGATGTTCCAAGTGAACCTGCAACCACAACACTTCAATAACACTTGGCATAAGATCTTCTCTAAACATTACAGGGATATGGCTCTGAATACAGTATATACAGCAACACCCCCCCCCCATTAGCATGTCTCTTCTATAGATGATATATCCTTGTATTGCTACTGATGTATCATCAAATGTATTATCTAAGTGAGTCTCAGAAATGGCTAATATATGAATGTTATCTGATGTTAACAAGTGATTGATTTCAGTAACCTTAACTCTAAGGCTACAAATATTCATATGGGCTATTTTCAGCCCTTCCCTGGGTAGCTTATCAGAGATATACATAATACTGAAAAGAGCAAACAAAGCACATTCTGCAGTCCATTAATCAATTGGTGTGTGTGTGCTGCAAATTTGAAGCTACGAACCCATAGGCTTGGCTCTCTCATCCCTTCCAGGCTTCTGGTGGACAATGAGCCTGTCATTGCGGATGTAAGCAATGTCCCCACTCGCTCTGGCAGCTTTCATGACTGGGATCAGTTCTTTCCTCTTTTGGCGCACAGCTTCAGGATTGTCCACATTGAGGAAGATATAAGTTCCTCTCCAGTACTTGGCTCTTTCCAGAACAGCTACCTTGTCCTTGAACTTCAGAAACTTGACCACTATTGGCCTGGGTCTGTCACCTGGACCGGTGGTGGGTTTTCCAGTCCTGTGGGCGTGCTCCACCTCAATCTTCCTGTGGTCCATCTTCAATGTCTTAGAGATCAATTCCCTCACTTTGTCCTCAGACTCTGTCCAGCTCTCATGTGGAGATTCTGCAATTCCATCCACAACCATGTTGTTCCGCCTTGATTGTCCCTCGAGATTTATCCGTCATTGTTATCATGGATTCACACACAGAACTGATGTCCTCTCTCAATGACTTACAGATTGCTGTCATTTTGCCGTTCTCCTGTTTCAACTCATCGAGCTGGGAGAACTGCAAACTATTCTTCAGGTCCTGGACCTGTCTGGTCAGCTCGTCCATTCTTTTATTAGTTGACTCCACAAGTATTTGGCAAAACACTTGAAGCTAATGTCTTGTTGTTGTAACATTTGCTTGTACTGTAGGTTTCTTTTTGTTAGTTTAAAGGATCCTACACGTGTGATAGAGAGACACCACTGTCCTCAACATTACTCCCGATGGCTTTGGCCTTTGTCATGGTAGCAACGTAGGTTATGCTGTTACTCCTCACAGTTCCAGACAGGGCAGGTCACAGCGAAGATTGAAAACAACAAACAGCAGGGATCTAGACAGACACAAACCCGGGCCGCTCCGCAGTCCCAACCATAATGGCTAACCGCGTTGTGGGCTGTGCTCAAGGCTACCCTGCTAGCTTGATATGCAGCTAGCTAGCAGCTAGGCTAGCTTCAACGCCAGATAGCTCCTCAGACCCGTCCTTGGTCGGCAGGATCACTGGAAAGAGACAAGTAGTCCCAGCAACTGATGCCAAATGCGTCGCGGGATCCAAACTAAGAGGCTAGCTCGCTACCAAGAACTTTCCAATGCACTTTCAAACAACAAACTTTCCAAACAATCAAAACCGCAGCTCTTCCTCGTTCCGCGTTCAGCAAGAAGTGATGTGAGGGAGGGTATGAATCGAACCCAAACCCACCACTTTAAGGGATGAATCAAACCCAAACCCACCACTTTAACACATAAGAACACACAGTACGGGACTGTGGAGATTATGGGTGTGTGTGTTTGCTACCAGCATAGTACAGAATCTGAAAAGCAACAAGTTGTCAACTGCCAGGTGTACAAATGGTCTGTTCTGACTGGATGGACTGGACATATTAGAACAGGTTTGCACAGGAACCAGAATGAATAAGGAACATACATGCCGTGTATATCATCATAGGTGTTATGGAAGTGTCTGTACCCAGATAAAAGTGTGTCTGGTAATGATCAGGGGAAGACACGATAGTGGCTAGTAATTGAATCTCCTCTTTCTCCCCTTTTATTGTGATGGTGATTTAGTGAGGTCCGTCCCCCCTGCTGTAGGGCTCTGTCTGTGACAGGTAATGCTGGAGGATAGAACACCTCTAATGGGCTTCCTTGTAGAAGATTGTTCTGTTCTGGAGAGACTGGATCTGGGCTGTTAAAGGCGAAGTTCATGATTTTACAACTCAATGTTAAATGGTTCCTCACCTTAAAAGTAGTCTATTGACCTGGAGAAACTGTAATCCATGGTCTGGTTTTCTTCAGCCACTTCAAACTTCAGTTAACTTTAACCACCGCTAACTAAAATTCAAAAGTAGTTATGGATATAGCTAGCTATACCCAACTCAGTGATGATAATGTGAAACATGTTTATGTTCAAGCAAAATCATTTGTCCATATATTAGTCTTGGGTGGAACACACTCTAGCCATGAGCAAATATCAACTTAGTTTATTTACTATGAATGTGTCATTATTTATTGTTTAATACTGTTTACAATATTTGTATATAAACATTTCAGTCATTTAGCAGATGCTGTTATCCAGAGCGACTTACAGAAGCAATTAAAGTTAAGTGTCTTGCTCAAGGGCACATCGACAGATTTAGTTCACCTAGTCGGCTTGGGGTTTCGAACCAGCGACCTTTCGGTTAGTGACCCAAAGCTCTTAACCGCTAGGCTACCTGCCACCCTCACCAATAAGGATAGCTTACATTTTTCTTCCCATCTCATTGCAAACCTAACCTTACTCAGAGCAAATGTACAATTCAATGTGTACGTATGTACAGTACCAGTCCAACATTTGGACACACCTACTCATTCAAGGGTTTTTCTTAATTTGACTATTTTCTATATTGACATCAAAACTATGAAATAGCACATATGGAACAATGTAGTAACCAAAAAAGTGTTAAACAAATCAAAAGATATTTTAGATTCTTCAAAGTAGCCAACCTTTGCCTTGATTACAGTTTTGCACACTCTTAGCATTCTCTCAAACAGCTTCACTTGGAATGCTTTTCCAACAGTCTTGAAGGAGTTCCCACATATGTTGAGCACTCGTTGGCTGTTTTTCCTTCACTCTGCAGTCCAACTCATCCCAGTCCATCTCAATTGGGGTAAGGTTGGGTGATTGTGGAGGTCAGGTCATCTGATGCAGCACTCCATCACACTTTTTTGGTTACTACGTGATTCCATATGTGTTATTTTATAGTGATGATGTCTTCACTAATATTCTACAATATAGAAAATAGTCAAACTAAGAAAAACCGTTGAATGAATAGCTGTGTCCAAAATGTTGACTGGTACTGTAATTCGTGGGTGTATTCAATAAGGGGAGGAAACTGTACCAACAACACAAATATAAGGTGACAAGCAATCACCTCTCCTTGTTTCAGTTCTGCGAATGAAGAGGCTGCTGACCAAACCAAAGCCTTTAATCAGACCAGTGAGGCCAATCACACACACACACACACACACACACACACACACACACACACACACACACACACACACACACACACACACACACACACACACACACACACACACACACACACACACACACACACACACACACACACACACACACACACACACACACACACACACACACACACACACACACACACACACACACACCATGAACACAGGCTCTGAAGTTCTGGAGGTCTTCAGTACTCGGCTAGCCCACCTCCACCTTCTACCCCCTGAGGGGCTGGAGGCGTTGGGCTGTAAACAGCTCCAGAGCGATGGGATGAAATGAGCCGGGCAGACAGGCCCACATACACCCAGCATACAAGGCTAAAGGAGGCTAAACGCTCCCAGCTGTGGCATTAAGGACTCAAAACAAGGCCTCTCAAGGGAAAAAGCCCCTTTAGCCTCTCTCTCTCACAATGGTCAGCTTTTAAATCAGGTTAGGGGAGAGGGAGTTGGATTGCAGTCTCTCTGCATACACACAAACACACACACAAACACACACAAACACACACACACATTTCCCTCTGCTTTTCGGGTTCCATTTTGTAAGAGACAGACGTCTGCATTCTCCCTGGTCCTGATTTGACTTACTGTTTCTCAGTAACTATATTGATATAGTCAAGCCTCTGAAGCAGGTTGGAGATGCACACACAGACCCTATCGTAACGTTTGTACTGTCATCTTGTCAGTACTCCCTCGTCCTGGGTAAAGATAGCATTGTGATGATTGTTTGTGCTTCCCACATGGCATCCTATTCCATTGATGGAGCACTTCGTTTGACCAGAGCCCTATTTTTAACCAAGGTCCCTGTGGGCCTTGGCCAAAAGTAGTGCACTATGAAGGGAATAGGGTGCCACTGGAGATGTACCCTGAGGGTTGTATTTAGAAACATTGCCGCAGAGTTTACATACCTCGTTTCTATCTGATGGATGATAGATTACTGTTGATGCATCTTATATAGATAGGCCTATGCTTGTTTTCACTGAATCCTGTTATGTGTCGCTGTTTTTGGTCTCTCTGGGCTGAATTGTGTTTGGCCATAGCATCTGTTGATGATGTCGAAATCAATCTGAAATGGGCTTTGAGATTCCCAGAGGAGATTGAATAAAGATTTTCTGGAGAACACGAGTTGTTTCTAGTCAATCCCTCCCCATGGGAGCGAGTTGTTTCTAGTCAATCCCTCCCCATGGGAACGAGTTGTTTCTAGTCAATCCCTCCCCATGGGAACGAGTTGTTTCTAGTCAATCCCTCCCCCCCATGGGAACTAGTCAATCCCTCCCCATGGGAGCGAGTTGTTTCTAGTCAATCCCTCCCCATGGGAGTCAATCCCTCCCCATGGGAGAGTTGTTTCTAGTCAATCCCTCCCCATGGGAACTAGTCAATCCCTCCCCATGGGAGCGAGTTGTTTCTAGTCAATCCCTCCCCATGGGAACGAGTTGTTTCTAGGGAACGAGTCAA
This sequence comes from Oncorhynchus gorbuscha, assembly GCF_021184085.1. Lineage (NCBI taxonomy): Eukaryota > Metazoa > Chordata > Actinopteri > Salmoniformes > Salmonidae > Oncorhynchus > Oncorhynchus gorbuscha. The sequence continues at coordinate 65,975,571 of NC_060180.1, forward strand.
TCCCTCCCCATGGGAACGACGAGTTGTTTTTCTAGTCAATCCCTCCCCCCTCCCCATGGGAACGAGTTGTTTCTAGTCAATCCCTCCCCATGGGAACGAGTTGTTTCTAGTCAATCCCTCCCCATGGGAACGAGTTGTTTCTAGTCAATCCCTCCCCATGGGAACGAGTTGTTTCTAGTCAATCCCTCCCCATGGGAACGAGTTGTTTCTAGTCAATCCCTCCCCATGGGAACGTTTCCTATGGTGTTACTTAAATGGCACATCAGCTGGGGTATATATGGAGAGCTGAGAGGACAGAGAGAACCAGTAGGATGGAAGATGAATGTAGTGTAGGATGCTAAATCCATGAATCTAAAGTGACACCTCAGCCCTTTGGAGAGAGACGGAAAGGTGATGTCACTGGTTTCTGTTTCTGAGCTGTATTTGTGTAATAGTCTGCTATTCTAGCAAAAGGTGCTTGACTGTCTTAACAAATTAAGTGGAACAAGCACCCTTTCTTTTTTTTAGCATAATCTGTCTTCAAGTTCAGTGAGTGTGAATCTGCACTATTAGTGCTATTTACTTGTTTGTTTTCCTTTACTGTTCACCTCAAAGTTGGTGCCGAAAAACCGGGGTCAAACCAGGGACCTTCAGCTGATGTGCTGAACGCAAGTCAAATGTGTGTTTGAGCCTTTGCAGGTTCTTTACAGTAACAGTCCTTAGGTGAGATGTGCGGAGCTATCATTGACATACAGCTAACCCGGTCACACCGCACGCCTCCTATATAAACATCTACATTTAATCCATGCTCAAACCCCTTATCACGACCTCCTCATCTCTGTGGTTTCCTCTAAGATCTCTGTGAAGCATCACCGCTGTATGTGATCCCTGTGTTCCTCTTCAACACAACCAGCTCTATCTCCTTCTAAAGAAGTATTTGACTGGTATCTGACTGCAGGTAGCCTTTATCTGGACAGGAGCCGTTCTGTGTCTGTATGTACCGACAAGATGACACTAGCAGCCCGCATCATGTTCCTTCTGTAGCTCAGTTGGTAGAGCATGGCGCTTGTAACGCCAGGGTAGTGGGTTCGATCCCCGGGACCACCCATACGTAGAATGTATGCACACATGACTGTAAGTCGCTTTGGATAAAAGCTTCTGCTAAATGGCATATATTATTATTATATTATGTTGTTTGTTTATGTTATTCTTGTAAGAGTGTGTTCTTAAGGTCGGGACAATTGACAGAGCGAGGCCTTGTTCTGCTTTCTCTCCAGGTGGGCCAAGATGGAGGACGAGGAGGAGAGACAGACCAGGGGTGACCACCAGACCATCAGCAGGTGCACCTTACCACCTGAGGAATGTGAAGGTGAGTTACTTATTAGCTTTAATGTCATCATAATAACCACCAGATTCATCATGATTTACTTCATCATCCATAATCATCATATTTATCATCCTCCTTATTTATAGTTGTCATATTGTTGGCTGCATTGGTCCTCTGCTCCGTGTACCAATTATCATGGACTGTCCTCTCCTGTAGGTGCTGCTGTGGATGGTTGTCTCTCTGCTGCCCCTGGTGGAGGGGGCCTGTATGGGCGCTGGTTTGGAGGCAGATTCTGTCCAGGCTGTGGGACTGGTGGGAGGGATGGGGGAAAGGCAGCTCCCAGACACTCTACCTGAGGTGGATGAGGAACAAGAGGAGAAGAGTGACCCGTACTCCCCCTGGCATGGCCTCTATGGTAAGAGTGGAACTAGATCTACATCAATTTAAGCCTTGCACTTGTTAATCAGGCATGATGTTCTCCATGAAAAGAGAAGAGTAAACAAAGGGTGTGCCATTCGATTCTAGAGTATAAGCCACTGATCTTAACTTTCTCTGTCTCTATCAAATTCATATTGCTTTATTGGCATGAAGTACAATTTGTAGATATTGTACAGCATTTCAGAAAATTAAGTACATTGCAATGAGGAAATGAAATACAATTCAGTAGTAGTAATAATAATAGTACATATAATAATGCGTAAAACACTACCGCTATTGTATTGTCTAATTTTCAGGTCAATAAATTGAATTTAAATAAAAGAAGATTAAAAAGAAGAAGAATTATAGCTAAATAAAACAACAAAATCTCTCTCCTCTCTCTCTCTCTCTCTCCCTCCCTCTCCCCTCTCTCTCCCTCTCTCCCTCCCTCTCCCCTCTCTTTCCCTCCCTCTCCCCTCTCTCTCTCTCTCTCCCTCTCTCTCTCAGACCTCTCTGTGATGGACGAAGTGGACGACCACCCTAGTGGCCGGTGGGGGAGACGTTCCCCTCGCAACTCCGACCCCGAACCAAAAGGCTCGGCCAAGAAAAAGAAGAGGAGGAAGAAGAAAGAGAGGGATAGAAAGGGCAAAGGGAATGGCCGGCAGCCCCAGCAGAGCAGCCCAGACTGCAGGGTGGAGAAACGAGAGATGCGGGTGCGGGACTTGGGCCTGGGCTTCGACTCGGACGAGATCATCCTATTCAAGTTTTGCGTGGGATCCTGCCAGTCGTCCAGGACCAACTACGACCTGGCTCTAAGAGCCCTGATGGAGAAAGGGGCCCTTCCGCGGAGGACCTCCCGGCGAGTCAGCGCCCACCCCTGCTGCCGGCCCGACAGCTACGAGTCCGTGTCCTTCATGGACGCCCACACCGCGTGGCAGACCATCCAGTCGCTGTCAGCGGCCAGCTGCATGTGTATGGGCTGAGGGAGCCAGCCTGGAGGAGGGAGAATAGGAGGGGGTGGCGACTGGCTGTCACTCACCCCTGCCTGAGAATATACAAATGGTGGCTCGCCATTGAGGCTGGGTCTAGGGAGAGCCTCTGGGTTCTGGAAGGGCAGAAGTGGTCGCTCCGAAACATATGCAGCGGGGCTGGTCCCCAGTACAAAGCAGAATGGAGATTCTGTAGTGTCTATGAAGGTGGAGCGAGGCCATGCCTCTTCCCGTTGTCAATTTCCTGTTGAGGATAAGTGGATTTGTTGGCAATGGGAAACTGTCATGAGTGAATGGCAAGACGGTGACCACACAATGGTGGGATTTGAATATTCACAGCAGTTGGGATATGTATAAGACTGACCTGGGGTACTGCTGAAAATATTGACTCAAAGGTCTCAAAGAGAACCACATCGCATTGCATTTGACCACAGGTCGACAAGCTCAAAACACTTTTGACAATGTCAACATACAGTATGTTAATTCCTTCAAAACAGAGATCTTCCATACCATAATTGCATTTTTCAGTGTTGACTTGAACTCTACCAAATGGATGCCATGCATCTCTTTGAAATACTGTATTATAACCAACATATTTATCACAAATAAATTATTTATTTATTATTGTTTCATATGAGATGGACTGTAGATTTATATTTATTGTCATGATCACATGTCCCGTGGGTTGTAATAATAATATATGCCATTTAGCAGACGCTTTTATCCAAAGCGACTTACAGTCATGCGTGCATACATTCTACGTATGGGTGGTCCCGGGGATCGAACCCACTACCCTGGCGTTACAAGCGCCATGCTCTACCAACTGAGCTACACAGGACCACAGGGTTGTGTTGCTGGGTCCTTTGTCATTGAATTGTGTGGCATGTTGTTTTGAAACATCAAAAAGATCAGAAGAAATGGCAAGAACCTCAACCAGGGTTGGGGGAGTAGTGGATTACATGTAGTGGATTACATGTAGTGGATTACATGTAGTGGATTACATGTAGTGGATTACATGTAGTGGATTACATGTAGTGGATTATATGTAGTGGATTACATGTAGTGGATTACATGTAGTGGATTACATGTAGTGGATTACATGTAGTGGATTACATGTAGTGGATTACATGTAGTGGATTACATGTAGTGGATTACATGTAGTGGATTACATGTAGTGGATTACATGTAGTGGATTACATGTAGTGGATTACATGTAGTGGATTACATGTAGTGGATTACATGTAGTGGATTACATGTAGTGGATTACATGTAGCGGATTACATGTAGCGGATTACATTTATCAACTGTAATCCGTTACATTAACAGCAAAAATATTGTTATCAGATTACAGATACTTTTGAAAAAACAAAATTATTACTTCTAGGATTACTTTTACCCCATTCACGTCCTTGTACTATATTTAGTACAATATCAAAATGCACCACTGAACAAATTCTGTTTGGTGTAAATGCATGAATGCAAGTGTCTAGACAGGACACATTGAAATGTGGTGTCGACATAGTTACTGCAAGAGGACACAAATAATGACAATCAAAATTGGGATTTTGAGAAAATCTGAAAAAGTAATTAATATGACTATGTATTTTGAAATACATTTCAGAATGAAATAGTTGAAAAGCATATAGTATTGTTTTGTGACCTGTTCAAAGCCCAAATATATGATTCAACTCATTGTTGTTTGTAAACTACAGACGTTTCTGTATCGTACAATAATTCCTCTTTGGTCAAGTCATGTGAATGTTCAAAGGATCAGATCTGTATTTTATTTAACTTTTATTTAACTAGGCAAGTCAGTTAAGACCACATTTTTATTTACAATGACGGCCTACCCCAGCCAAACCCTAACCGGGATGACGCTGGGCCAATTGTGCGCCGCACTATGGGACTCCCAATCATAACTGGTTGTGATACAGCCTGGAATCGAACCAGGGTCTGTAGTGACACCTCTAGCACTGAGATGCAGTGCCTTAGACTGCTGCACCACTCGGGAGCCCCATCTTAATAATGTTTGGTACATAGATTTTCTGGACCAATATATACATCTAAAAACAATATCTAAAGACACCCCAGTGGTGGAAAAAGTACTCAATTGTCATACTTGAGTAAAAGTAAAGATACGTTCATAGAAAATGACTCAAGTAAAAGTCACCCAGTAACATCCTATTTGAGTAGAAGTCTAAAAGTATTTGGTTTTAAATATACTTAAGTATCAAAAGTAAGAGTAGAAGTAATTTCAAATTCCTTATATTAAGCAAACCAGACAGCACCATTTTATTGTTTTTTAAATGTATAGATAGCCAGGGGCACGCTCCAACACAAACATCATTTACAAGCAAAGTATGTGTTTAGTGAGTCCGCCAGATCAGAGGCAGTCGGGATGACCAGGGATGTTCTCTTGATGTGTGTTAATTAGACCATTTTCCTGTCTGCTAATCATTCAAATGTAACGAGTACTTTTGGGTGTCAGGGAAAATGTATGGAGTAAAACGTACATTCTTTTCTTTAGGAATGTAGTGGAGTAAAAGTAAAAGCTATCAAAACTATAAATAATGAAGTAATGTACAGATACCCCCCCCCCCAAAAAAAACTACTTAAGTAGTACTTTCAAGTATTTTTACTTAAGTACTTTACACCACTGAGAAATCCACCACACTCACACACAGTAGATTATACAGTGTAAGCAAACCCATGTAGATTGTGGCATGCTACAGCATTCTTCCTCTTTCTCTTCATTGCTCACAAGCACACGTGTACACACACCTATGACAGACATTGATGGCTGTGGAATGTGTTTACAAAGTATTTATGAAACCTTTCTGTTTTCACAATTACGTTCAAATCAGCATTGAAAAAAGCCGAAAATACACGTGTTTCCGCTAGAGTCTGAGATCACTATGTTGACACACCAAATGTGTTTGATGATGGGTCGTGGTAAAAGAGCAGGCATAGGCTTTTGTTGGCTACAGTGCAAGCAAGCTACGTCTTCCAATGGTGCTACTGCTGTCGCCATCCAAAGATTATCCCATTTAAATAAGCACAAGGAAGACAGCAGTGGTGTAGCCCACAGGCCATACCGAAATCACTTATTATTGTTATCTACATAGTGCATTGATGTGAATCACACTGGTGCTCTCTCATTTCGCTATTTGCCTTACGGATTTTGGTTGTTGTGGATGTCTGTTCACACGTGTATATGTGTATTTTAACCCAATAATGGTGGAATTGAAGTCTAAATTGACTATCAATCATTGTTTTTGCGACCAGTTGACAGCCAGTGAAAAATGCGCTCTTTCAACAGCTGCATATATAATGCTGATCCCAGCCAATGGAATACAAGTTTAAAGGAGTTCCCCATTCTAATCTCCTCCATGGTATTGTGCTCCATACTGTCAAAACTAGTTGAATTGAAGGAGACCACAAGTGGGGATTGTATTGCACAATATAATTCGCGTTGATAAAAAAAAACATGTCCATAGGTCAAATGAACACATGCTCACACTAGCGCACTTTTAGTAGACGTAATTAAATTAAACAGCTGCAAATGATCGAAATATCAAAGTGCCACCAACAAAAACGTAAATAATAGGCCTATAAATGCAGCATATGCATTCATGTTTCGGTAGTGCTCAAAGCATGCGATTCCACGAGAGCAGCATTTCTTTTTAAACTCGGAGCAACGAGCCCAATCAGTCCTCTATGACAACACAATCATAATCAACAGGTCTTTCGTTTTGGGGTTATGCTCAGGTGTAACAATTTGGCTCATCTATATTTCCATATATCCAAGTCCTATTCTTGAAGATTAAGGGGTATTAAGATAATTGGAATGACTGAAAATCTGACAGACTTTAGTTTTAAAAGTAAAGATTTAGCGAAATCGTATTATTATCTGTATTGCAGTAGAAAGCAATGTGTTAGAAGAAGCCTACATAACCAACCCATAAAGTAAAATATAACATCCATATATGGTGGGCTATTTAAACTCTAACATTGATTTATCCTGCAATAGATGTCATTCAATTGGTAATATTCATTTGTTGTCCTCTTCTAGTGCTACATAAGGGGAAAGTAAACTAAAAGTAACTGAAAGTAATCAGATTACTTTACTGAGTTGGGGTAATCCAAAAGTTACCTTACAAATGAAAGTGTTTGGACAGGTAACTACTAACTGTAACAGACTACATTTAGAAAGTAACCTAGCCAACCCTGATGTCAACATAGAGTATGTCTCATTTCACACAAAGGAAGTTAATAGTCCAGAGGTGGAAAACTTTACCAGGTTACAAGCTTAGTTGAGTTATTTGTCATTGTCGTTTCAGTATTTCAGAGCAATATTACAGTCAATATTATTAATGTTATTATTATTATAATCATTATTGAAATGGTTTCCTGTATTTTTGTACAATGGCATTATTCTGTGTAGGAATAAAGTATTTCTAAATATACAATGGATTTCTTATTCTTTCCAAGGTTGACCCCATAACCCTTGCTTCACCTCTGCTGGGTTGGGAGTCCTATATCTCACCATCATAGGGGTGCATTTAAAACATTCATCTGCATTGACCTGAACCAGGAAAGAGAACACAAGAAAGTGGGATTTTGCTTTCGCATGTCCACTTCTTTCAGATCAATGCAGAAGTAGCAGCGAGAGTTGCAAATGAAGACTGTTGTAGATGTACCCATGGAGACAGTCCTTTTCAGCTCGAGTTGTTTTACAGGGACTCATCCTTGTGTTATAGTGCTCCCTACAGGTTGGATATATAAATACAGGAACATGGAGCGAAAGGTGTTCAGTTCACACTATTCATCTCAAGAGGGCATCACACTCCTTCACACTTTTCATCTCAAGAGGGCATCACACTCCTTCACACTTTTCATCTCAAGAGGGCATCACACTCCTTCACACTTTTCATCTCAAGAGGGCATCACACTCCTTCACACTATTCATCTCAAGAGGGCATCACACTCCTTCACACTTTATCTCAAGAGGGCATCACACTCCTTCACACTTTTCATCTCAAGAGGGCATCACACTCCTTCACACTTTTCATCTCAAGAGGGCATCACACTCCTTCACACTTTATCTCAAGAGGGCATCACACTCCTTCACACTTTTCATCTCAAGAGTGCATCACACTCCTTCACACTATTCATCTCAAGAGGGCATCACACTCCTTCACACTTTTCATCTCAAGAGGGCATCACACTCCTTCACACTATTCATCTCAAGAGGGCATCACACACACTCCTTCACACTATTCATCTCAAGAGGGCATCACACTCCTTCACACTATTCATCTCAAGAGGGCATCACACTCCTTCACACTTTTCATCTCAAGAGGGCATCACACTCCTTCACACTTGTCATCAATGGTCTCAGAGTGTGTGACCATTATTAGGTTAACGATCTCTCAACACAAGTGTTCATTGATATTGTTCTCAGGAAAATAAGATGCAATAAACAACACCAAAAACATGTATGAAGCCATGCTTCATTTAATAAATTAGACCACAACTTGATGACAAGTCACTTGATGTCACCATGACTCTGAACTGTTGTCGGAACCGATCTTGTTTAACCTTGATCAGCTTTAAATGTGTGCTTTCCGTAACTTGCTTGTCATTCACACACTAGTCATGAAGTGCATTTAGTTAAACATATTTCAGGAAACAACGTGTGCTGTTTAGCTGATTTAATTCCCCATTAATACAAAAATGCACAACACTAATGATGTATATTTTTCAAAAGAGCCCACAATAAATAGCTTTAAAACACATTTAAATAGGAAAGTTAATCATCACTCACAGTTATGTTATCAAAAATATGAAACAGTACAAAACTAAGTTGGACTTGTTGGTACATTCAGTTACTATTCTCTGCATGCAACACTGGAATGGCACAGAAAGAAGCATCATTTCCAATACGTGATTAAGCCAGTGCATTATTGTCTGTCTGCATTTAGTTGTGCACATCATTTAACAGAAAAAATACATATATCAAAGACTGATATCTGAATATATTGAGAAGATCAAATAAAATGGGCCACTGTGTAAAAATGTAATTCTTAAATTCATTGAATTAAAAAAGCATAAAGATAATGCTGTGTTGGAGGCAAGTAGGTGTATATGGTCCCCTTAGAATATGATCATAGTACAATCACGTTACAGATTCATAAAGATAATGCTGTGTTGAAGGCAAGTAGGTGTATATGGTCCCCTTAGAATATGATCATAGTACAATCACGTTACAGATTCATAAAGTGCATCTTAAAATGTCCAAATGGGTCCATTTTGTAAAATCTCCTGTGTGCAGAAGCCCAGCCTTTGTAATCTGGCCTGTAGGCTGCATCAAGGTAAATGACCTGTGTCTGTCTGGCTGTCTGTGTTCAGCATCTCAGACATTTGCTGTAAAAGTGTATATGAAAACATGTGTTTGTTGGGAAACAGTTGATCAGAGGCACTTCTCCGATTGACATGAGCTTAGAGTGCTGAAGGTACAGGTGACTATGTCCACTTTACTGACGTGGCTATGAAGACCTGCTGGTGAGCACATCTCCGGAAGCGCCTCGCTGCTTCCGAGCTGTGACGCGATCATGGCCGGTTTGGACACCACCGCTATCTCCGCCTCGAAACCGATCACGGTAGTCTGGTCTACACTAAACGGATGGAAGTTCGCCTGCGCCGTGTCAAGGTCCCAGGCTTGTCGCATGGTAAAGTCTGTAAACGATTTATTTTTGGTGGTAACCTGGTTCTCCGAATCGTTTCTGTAGTTGGTCGTGCGTAATGACGCGTAACTGGTCTCGTTGCTGTGTTCAAACGACGGGAGTGAATGATGACTGCTAGTGCCAACCCAGCCTAAATTACGCCCGCGGCCCGCCTTGACTTGTCCAACTGTCTTCTTTAACCCTCTCGCAGCCCTTGACCAACAGGTTCTTCCTACAGAGGATGTATACCCAGGGGTCCAGAATGGGGTTGAACGAGGCGAAGCGAATGGCCATCAGATCACTGCGGTAATCTGGATTCACTCCGGCACAGATGTTGGAAGGACCATACAGCTGGTTTACAAAGATGCGCACCTGTCAGATTGATATATAAAAGTTGTTTATCTGGAAAAAGCAAACCAATTTTCAGCAATATACTATTAATTTGTGTCTGTGTTGGATAGTTTAGGCCATATTTGAATCTCATGCCCATAACATAATGCATGCACAATAACTTCCAATATTAGCATTTCACTTACCACCAAAGGAATGGAGCACACCAGGAAAACGATGGTCATAAATATCAGCAGCCAGAACATTTGGATCTCAGCCGCCGACGGGCAGGTGACGGAGGGCAGGAACACGCGCCGTGAGCCTACTTGCGCGGACACCTTCGCTCTCACTATCCGCGTCTTCTGGCTCATCCCCACAAGTGACCGACACACTGCGAAGTTGCACAGAACTGTCACCGCAATCAACACCAACATGAACCCGCCATACAGAAACGAGTACGAGGCAGCGAGGGGGTCCGTCGCCCTCCAGTCCAAAAAACACCAAGTGCCCGGGAAGTGGCGCACATGCTTCCCGAAACCAAAGCTGGGCATGATGCACAGCACAATGTTAGCTAGGTAGATGCCCATGAGCGCCAAACGCGCCGTCGTCCGGTCAATGTATTGGGAGTAAAGATACGCGTGGTTTATGGCCAGGTATCGTTCCACTGCCATAGCGCACAGAATGGACATTCCAGCCGAGCCGAAAAAGAGCATAGAGAACGAGAAAAAGTCACACAGTAGCTCTCCACCGGGCCACCTCTGGGCTATGTAGGTGGCGATAACCACCGGGCTGGTGAAACAGGTGCCCAACAGGTCCGTGATAGCCATTCCAACAACCAGCGTATAGAAAGTGGTCTCCTTCTGCTCTTTCTTTGAGATGCATAACACAACAATGGCAATGAGGTTCCCCATGACTCCAAAAGCGAACATAGTGGCTGAAGTGACCAGCGATTTTGATTCCAGTCGCAGTGGCGGGAAAGTGCTTTGGTTGTGGGAGACACAGAGCGGTTGAACTAGTTCTGAAATGTTCGAGCCATCGCCATAGACGGAATTATTCATAATTCCTAACTGAAACAAAATAGCTTGATAGCTTCAATTTCTTAGAAACGTTCCCTTCCGAAAATTTCCAGATATGTCTCTTCACAAGTTATGAACACATCAAAAGCAATATATATAAAAAAACGTAGCCTACGACACCACAGAACACAAGTTTCTGAGCTTTGTTTTTCTTCTACCAGCCGTTTCCAACATTTCCCACAACAGTGTGCTTTGGTTTGTGTTGTTTCTACAACTGCACCTGCCGCTGCTGGTATTTAAGCTACAGGCTGCTCGCTCGCGCACAGCTACTGATGTCAATAATGTGACGTCAGGTGCACGAGGTATAGCCTACTACGATATTTCTAGTTTCAATATTGGACCCTGCACGACTTCAACACAGAAATAGACCAATTATGACAAACGTCTATCCTTGGAAAGTAAGTGCGTGACAATTTTTACAATAAACGTTCAACCGTTTGTTTTCATACATGCACTTATTCAACAGTAGACCTGTAGTCGGTCTACTCAGTGCACAGCCCAGCAACAGAGCCCGGTGTTCTGAACCACATCTATGCTTTTTACAGTCGGGAGTAGCCACTTTATGTCAGCTATGTAAGGTCCCCTAGCACGTCAGGACCATGGACAGCAACTAACCAGTCAAGACTATGCAGCTTCACTATTGATTTGAGGAAACATAGCCTTAGCCTATTTGTTGGATAGACTGACACTCAAAACTGTCACTCGATGTTGCTAGAGGAAATGTTTACTGGATGTTGAAAGGTGCCACCATGGATTCCCAATCAACCAATGAGAACAATGACATTGGGCTACCAAGGTCTTAAGAGTTACATAAATTGGCTTTTAAGAATGTTGGTATGTAAATTAAATAGAGAAAGCTTGAAAGCAATCCATTTGCAGGCAGGAATTTCTTCTTCTTGAGAACATATTGCAAATGATTACAGGACTTGAACTTGTAAGATGCTGGGAACCTTTAAGTACAGATAGTCTCTCGGGGGTGGCGTTGTTGTGATTCAAGAAAGGTTGGCACTGAAGAATCACTACCATTACTTATTTTCTATTTTTGTGGCACAAAACATTTCCGGCAGTCAAAGGCCACAGCCTAGATTCAACCTAAGATACCTGTCACCTCCGACACAGCACAGTTGATGGTTATCGTGGGTTAATGCTGAAATGATTGAATCTTAGCTTCCTTGGTACAATGGGACCAATGGAATAATCAATGCCACGATCTATGCCTACCCTGCACACCACTCACACTAAATCAACCTGAAACTGAAAAGCCCCAATGCAGTAATGTTTCTTATTAACTCTTCTGATAAAACCCCCACCCTTTTCCCACCTCTTCAGGTTTTTGGTGGGTCAGTTCCTGGTATTTAATTGGCAATTAGCTAACCTCTTCCACTTCAATATGAGCAGTACAACAAGAGTAGTTTGTTTGTTTTACTTTAACAACAAATGACCTAGTTAGCTAATAAATGTTTACAATAGTTTTCCTATTCATATCTGGATCCTGGGACACAGTTAGTGTTAAAGCTGGGACCGCTGATATATGTCCAGGGATCCTAGCTCAAACAAGGTGGTAATACATTGGCAAAGCAGCTAGCCTAGCTGCTAGCTATCAAGCTAGGCAACCTGGGCTACTATTGCTGGATACCAAGCACTCTAAGCAGTTAGCCCTTGTGGCCCTTGTCTCGGGACTTTCCAGGACCGCTGGCGTCTCTCGTTTCAATTTGTCTCTATCATTTTGCCTCCGAGGACCACAGATTTCTTGGAGAAGCAGAGGTTTTCTATAAGGAAATTATACTTTTGCTGGCGTTCTCAAATGATCATGGACTCTACCAACAAACGGCTAGTGAATAAAGATGGACATTAAAACAAGTCTTCAGTTCACACAGAAGGATGTGATCATTACTATCATGCCTCCGAAAAATGACGAGGATCACATCTCTGCTGGGCAGGTACTGAAATGTCTGGGAAGGCAGAATGAAATCACCACAGTCAGGGAAGGCCTCCAGAACATGTCTGGGAAGGCAGAATGAAATCACCACAGTCAGGGAAGGCCTCCAGAACATGTCTGGGAAGGCAGAATGAAATCACCACAGTCAGGGAAGGCCTCCAGAACATGTCTGGGAAGGCTGATTACCTGGATGGACAATCGAGGAGAAATAATCTTGTAAAAGATGGTATCCAGGAGAGCCAAAGTGAGACATGGGCTGAATCAGAGGGCAAAGTTCAAAAGCTGTTTTCTGAGGAGCTACAACTGGATCAACAGGTAGAGCTGGAAAAGTGCTCACCGTTCTGGGAAACCAGGGGTCACTAGTGGCGCCAATGGTGGTGCCAATGGAACCAGACCCAGGCCAATTGTAGTGAAATTCCTCAGGTTCAAGGATAAGCTTCCAGTCCTTGAAAAAGCCAAACGCCTTAAAGGGTCCTTCGTCTTCATCGATGAGGATTTGTCAGATGCAGTCAGTCAAAGAAGAAAGGAACCTAAAACCAGCCACGAAGGCTGCAAGAGAACGAGGTGACATAGCATATCTATATCTATATATATCTATATCTATGACAAACGGATTGTTCACCCTCCCTCTCATGGAGTTAGGAGGAGCAACAGACACAAGTAATTCCAGCCTCACACACACACACTAACTGAGGATCTCTCTCTCAGATTCCAACTGCTGATTCATGTTTGGACATGTAAATACTGTAAATCTACCAAAGAAAGGTCTGTTAATTGCTCACTTGAATATATGCAGTTTAAGGAACAAAATTCATGAAATATGCTGTCTAGTGCAGTCAAACAATATTCATGTATTGGCAATATCAGAGACTCACTTGGACTCTTTTTTTAGGGATGCTGAGATCTCTATACATGGATACAATATGTTCAGGAGGGACAGAAATAGATATGGAAGTGGAGTTGCAGTTTACAGCCAGAATCATATTCCAGCAAAACAACGTCAGGACTTAATGTTGAATGGATTAGAGGCGCTATGGGTACAGGTGCATTTACTAAATTTGAAACCTATTGTCTGGGAAGGCAGGTTGGTTGCAGCTATAGGCCCCCTAGGCCCCCTAGTGCTGATGTGAAATATCTTGATGGAATTTGCGAAACGTTGGATACGGTATCTCATGAAAATAGGGAAAAAAATTTTTTTGAAGATATGAATATTGATTTTTGGAACACCAACTGTCCAATGAGAAAGAAACGTATTTCTGTTGCCAACATATGTAACCTGACCCAAGTTATGACATTGCCAACCAGAACGTTCACTAATAGGTCCAGTATCACATCATCAACTTGTATTGATCACATTTTTACTAACATGGTTGAACATTGTTCTAAAGCTGTATCAGTGGCACTAGGTTACAGTGATCATAACTTGGTTGCACTCATTAGGAAAACTAACATACCAAAGGCTGGCCCTAAAATAATCTACCGCAGGTCTGACAGCATCATATACCCTTATAAAAGATTGTATCATGAAGGAGAGGCAATGCATGTTCGAATTTCATCAAGTAGAAAGGGAAGAGGTAGAAAGGATGCTGTTGTCTCTTTCAGATGACAAGTCACCTGGTATAGATAACCTTGATGCCAAATTGCTTAGAGTTACAGCTAACCAAATATCTACACCAATCTCTCATATTTTTAACAAGTGCTTGATGTATGGGGTATGCCCAGAAGTCTGGAAAGAGTCAAAGGTTATTCCATTACCTAAAGATGCAATAATCTGCATTCACTGGTCCTAATAGTCGTCCATTAAGCTTGCTGCCTGTGTTGAGTAAATTATTAGATCAAATTGTATCTGTACAAATCAAGGATTATTTCTCAATTAAAGGTCTGATGACTGGTTTCCAGCATGCATACAAAGAAGGGCATTCTACAAGCACGGCCTTAGCACAAATGACAGATGATTGATAAAAGAGTATGGATGACAGGAAGTTAGTTGGTGCAGTGTTGCCAGATTTCAGTGCTGCTTTTGATGTAATTGATCATGAACTGTTACTAGGTAAACTCAAATGTTATGGTTTTAAGGCTGCAGCTCTATCCTGGATGGAAAGCTATCTGTCCAGGAGAAGGCAAAAAGTGTTATTTAATGGTAGCTTTTCAAACAGTAAAGATATACACTGTGGTGTTCCTCAAGGAAGCTGCCTAGGCCCACTTCTCTACTCTATCTTTACTATTGATTTACCTTCAATAATGAACAAAGCAAGAGTGGTCATGTATTCAGATGACTCTACAATGTATAGCACAGCATCAGAATGTAATGAGCTGTGAACTAAGAATGGTGTCTGAGTGGGTTGATATGAACAAATTGATGTTGAACATTTCAAAAACTAAATGTATTCTGTTTGGTTCAAAATATATGCTTGCTGATGACCCCCAATTTAATTTGTCGATGAATAGAACGCATGTAGAGCAAGTGAAAAAAATGAAACTACTAGGAGTCATGTTGGAAGTAGCTTTATCATGGTCAGAACACATAAATCATTTTGTTATTAAGATGGGTAAGGGAATTGCTGTCACAAGAAAATGTTCAGAGTATGTAACATCTAGCACACTGAAACAGGTGATTCAATCCCTGGTCCTATCACACTTAGAGTACTGTCCAGTTATATGGTATTATCCAAATGCATCAGAATCTCTCATGGCTTCACATTAAAAACAAATTACTATCTAGTCTTCTGATTTTCTTTGGGAATGTTATATTTTTTTTAAACACAATATTTTTCAGTCCAGTCAGTACATACTAGCAACACGCATAACCACCAAACTGGACAGGCAAGTTCAGGGCAGCTTAAACAACCCAAGCCAAGGACAAAACACTTTAAATCTACAGTTTTATATAGAGCCATAGCTGAATGGAACTCTTTAACAATACATATTTCTCAGGCAAAAGTAAATCCACCTTCAAGAAAGAAATAAAAGAACATCTAATGTGATAGACCATATGAATGGACAGGAAATAGAAAGCATCAACTGAATGTTAAATGTGTTTCCTGTCAGGTATTTTAATTATCTGTATTGTCTACTTGTTGAATGTTTGTGAAGTCTTGATTGTGGTTGTTTGTAATGTCTTGTTAATTGGTGTTGGACCCCAGGAAGATTAGCTAGCGTTACGGCGTGAGCTAATGGGCATCCTAATAAAAATGACAAAATGACAAAATGTCACATTGAGTCAAGCTAACAGAGCTGACCAGCCAATGACCTCCTATGATTGAGTGTAGACTAGCCTAGGGGTGCGAAGGTGAACAGCAAGGCACTGGAGTGAAGAACCACCTGTCTGGCTGGCTCCCGCCTCTCCACTGGGATTTTCCGCCTCTGACCCTATGACGGGGGCTGAGTCACTGGCTTGCTTGCGTTCTCCCATGCCGTCTCTAGGAGGGGTGCATCACGTAGTGCCAAGCTTTTTTCGCTATAACTTGAATGGGTTGAATCACTAACGTGATCTTCCTGTTGGGTTTTGCTTCCCCTCATGCTCGTGCGGTAGAATAAATATTCATGGGCTATATTCAGCCTTGTCTCAGGGTAGAAAGTTAGTGGTCAAGTGGATATCCCTTTCGTGATGTGGAAGCTTTGCTTTGGCAAAGTGGGTGGGGTTATATCCTACCTGGTTGGCCCTGTCCAGGGTTACTTTGGACAAGGCCAAAGTGTCCCCTGACCCCCGCCTCAGTCTCCAGTATCTATGCTGCAATAGTCTTTGTGCCGGGGGGCTAGGGTCAGTCTGTCCTATCTGGTGTAATCTTCCTGTATTATTTGGTGTTCCGTGTGATCTTAGCTATGCTCCCTCTAATTCACCCATCTCTCTCTCTCCCCCCTTCTGGAGGACCGGAGCCCTAGGACCATGCCTCAGGACTACCTGTCCTGACGACTTCTGGCTGTCCCCGTCCCGTCCACCTGGTCGTGCTGATGATCCAGTTTCTGCTGTTCTGCCTACGGCTATGGAACCCTGACCTGTTCCCTGGGCGTGCTACCTGTCCCAGACCTGTCGTTTCAACCCTATCTCTCCCTCTCCAACCAAGGTGCATGAAGTAGATAACTGAAGTAGAGATATTGAGCAACTCTTGGAGGACAATGGAAGTAAATAAAAAAGCTTATTTATTGTTAAAAGTAAAACTTATTTTGGCCTTTTTCAGGCCATCTCGTAATCTTCCCACAGGGTAATACTCTGCACCTGACTATGTAACGGAATTCCTCTTCTTCAGAGGAGGAGTAGCAAGGATCAGACCAATGTGCAGCGTGGTAAGTGTCCATAATGATATATTTAATAAATCAACAGACCACTGAACAAAATAACCAAAGTACAAATGAACAACCGAAACAGTCCAGTATGTTGAAACCACTAACACAGGATACAACCACCCACAAAACATAATAGAAAACAGGCTACCTAAATATGGCTCCCAATCAGAGACAACGACTGACACCTGCCTCTGATTGAGAACCATACCAGGTCAAACACATAGAAATATAACAACAGAACAAAACATAGAAAAACAAAATAGAATGCCCACCCCAACTCACGCCCTGACCAAATAAAATAAAGACATAAAAAAGGAACTACGGTCAGAATGTGACAGACTAGGAGAAGGAACGGGAACATTAATAAAACAAGATAGCTAATCCTGTTCTGGGTGATTGGGTTTCTTTTTTATTTTATTTATTTATTTCACCTTTATTTAACCAGGTAGGCTAGTTGAGAACAAGTTCTCATTTGCAACTGCGACCTGGCCAAGATAAAGCATAGCAGTGTGAACAGACAACACAGAGTTACACATGGAGTAAACAATTAACAAGTCAATAACACAGTGGAAAAAAAGGGAGTCTATATACAATGTGTGCAAAAGGCATGAGGAGGTAGGTGAATAATTACAATTTTGCAGATTAACACTGGAGTGATAAATGATCAGATGGTCATGTACAGGTAGATATTGGTGTGCAAAAGAGCATAAAATAAAATAAATAAAAACAGTATGGGGATGAGGTAGGTAAAAATGGGTGGGTTATTTACCGATAGACTATGTAGAGCGACAGCGATCGGTTAGCTGCTCAGATAGCAGATGTTTGAAGTTGGTGAGGGAGATAAAAGTCTGGGGAGAAACTCTGTCTAGAAGTCCATTAGGCTGGGATTCTGAACAAGCACGTTGTGACAACTGCTGATGTAAAAAGGGCTTTATAAATACATCTGATTGGAGACATTTTCATGTTTTAGCATTTGTTTTTTCATGTTTTATCCCGGGCTGAAGAAACAGGTGCAAGGTTTGCAGCTGGAGGCGGTATGTAGTAAATCTGTGCCAAAGCTACGTTTGGAGGCCATTATTTCACTCCTCTGATGAAGCTTGTCAGAAAAAACAAAGCTTGTTTGACGTTTCATAAACGATTATCTCTCCTTTCTCTCTAATCTGACATTCTCCCTGACAATTAATGAAGAGGAGAATACTTACTACCTATTCTTGAAAAGTTCAGACTCAACATTATTCCTTCTGTGTATCTGTCTAGCTGCCACTGCCTTTTGAGTCAACATGACTGCGCAAAATGACCTAAGTGTGTTTAGATTGTCTAAAAGTGAGGATGAACTATACCTTTAATTGTCTGATGAAAATTTAATGAAACTACTTGCTTCATTTCACTGTTAATGTCATGTCCTGACCTTAGTTCCTTTTTTATGTCTCTATTTTAGTTTGGTCAGGGTGTGAGTTGGGGTGGGCATTCTATGTTTTGGTTCTGTGTGATATATTTCTAGGTGTTTGGCCTGGTATGGTTCCCAATCAGAGGCAGCTGTCAATCGTTGTCTCTGATTGAGAACCAGACTTAGGCAGCCTGCTTTCCCATTATGGGTTGTGGGTAGTTGTTTTCCGTTTCAGTGTTTGCACCATACGGTACTGTTTCTGTTTTCATTTATTCTCTTGTTCTTCTGTATTTAGTGTTCAGTTCATTAAAGTTAACATGGACACGTGCTGCGCTTTGGTCTCCGTCTTCCTCAGACGAACATCGTTAAAGTGTAACCAAGCCAGGATTATCTGTTCAAATTGCAGGACAAATGCTGATAGTACATGGATATGATCATGATTTATAGGAAAAAAAGAAAAATTGCATGCAGTTTTGCAAAAATGAACCAGACCATTATTTATTTATTTTTACAACATCTTGTATAGTACTTTCAATCATGATCCCGTTTTAGAGCCGCAAACAGTGAAAGGCCATTGACTTTCTTTACATATACAGATGTATCTCACCAGTGGTAAAAATGTTATTCTGGTGTACACTGAGTGCTTTCTTTCATTCTATTTGTATCTTTGCAAAAAATAGAACATGTGCCAAAATCCACATGAGGAATGGATGACCCAGGGTTGAGATTGCTGTATAGAGATTGGTCAGATAGCAACTGGATGGCCTTCCATGTGAGTTTATTAATCTGCCAAGGAGGCTCACTGTGACTCTGAGACTCCACACAGTCAAGTATACCACAGCCAATATGAGCCCCACACACCAGGGCTGGATAATCTAATCTGGAATAATGAAAAAATGTATCATATCCAATGGTAGAGGCTATAACGGTAGCCTACAATATGGCCGTGGCTCTCTGTCTCTGTCTGTGTAAGTGGATTCCTCTCTTCCTAGTGTGACGAGCTATCGGCCAGATCCCCCTGGGTGTGTGTGTGGTTTTACGCACTGTCTGTACTCCTCTTAGTAATAACCCTGAGCCCTCCTTCGGACGTCAGCTCCCTCCGCCCACACACACACACACACACACACACACACACACACACACACACACACACACACACACACACACACACACACACACACACACACACACACACACACACACACACACAGTCTTGCAAACTAACCTTGTGGGGACATACAATTCAGACCCATTCAAAATCCTATTTTCCTTAACCCTTACCGTAACCCTAACCCAGACCTTAACCCTAACTCTAACCCTAACCTTAATCTAAAAACCTAACCTTAACCTTCACCCTAAACCTAACCCTAGCTCCGAACCCTAAACCGAACCCTAGCTCCTAACCCTAACCCTAGCTCCTAACCCTAACACTAATTCTAACCTTAACCCTAAACCCCCTAGAAATAGCATTTGTGGGGACAAACAAGATGATTGTTACACACACACAAACATTACCTGAGGGACAGATCACCACCCTCACGCTGTCATGCGTCCAACAGTATGGGAGGCCAACTGTGCGTGTGTTTGTAAAGCATTCGGAAAGTATTCAGACCCCTTGACATTTTCCACATGTTCTTATGTCACAGCCTTATTTACATCTTCTTTGGGCACTGTGTTAACAACCCTCCAGGCAAGCTTCAATGCCATACAACTCTCCTTCCGTTGCCTCCAACTGCTCTTAAATTAAAGTAAAACTAAATGCATGCTCTTCAACCGATCGCTACCTGCACCTGCCCGCCTGTCCAACATCACTACTCTGGACGGCTCTGACTTAGAATACGTGGACAACTACAAATACTTAGGTGTCTGGTTAGACTGTAAACTCTCCTTTCAGACCCATATCAAACATCTCCAATCCAAAGTTAAATCTAGAATTGGCTTCCTATTTCGCAACAAAGCATCCTTCACTCATGCTGCCAAACATACCCTTGTAAAACTGACCATCCTACCAATCCTCGACTTTGGCGATGTCATTTACAAAATAGCCTCCAATACCCTACTCAACGAATTGGATGCAGTCTATCACAGTGCAATCCGTTTTGTCACCAAAGCCCCATATACTACCCACCATTGCGACCTGTACGCTCTCGTTGGCTGGCCCTCGCTTCATACTCATCTCCAAACCCACTGGCTCCATGTCATCTACAAGACCCTGCTAGGTAAAGTCCCCCCTTATCTCAGCTCGCTGATCACCATAGCATCTCTAGTCACCCCCAAAACCAATTCTTTCTTTGGCCGCCTCTCCTTCCAGTTCTCTGCTGCCAATGACTGGAACGAACTACAAAAATCTCTGAAACTGGAAACACTTATCTCCCTCACTAGCTTTAAGCACCAACTGTCAGAGCAGCTCACAGATTACTGCACCTGTAGATAGCCCACCTATAATTTAGCCCAAACAACTACCTCTTTCCCTACTGTATTTAATTAATTAATTAATTTTGCTCCTTTGCACCCCATTATTTTTATTTCTACTTTGCACATTCTTCCATTGCAAAACTACCATTCCAGTGTTTTACTTGCTATATTGTATTTACTTTGCAACCATGGCCTTTTTTTGCCTTTACCTCCCTTCTCACCTCATTTGCTCACATCGTATATAGACTTGTTTATACTGTATTATTGACTGTATGTTTGTTTTACTCCATGTGTAACTCTGTGTCGTTGTATGTGTCGAACTGCTTTGCTTTATCTTGGCCAGGTCGCAATTGTAAATGAGAACTTGTTCTCAACTTGCCTACCTGGTTAAATAAAGGTGAAATAAAATTTAAATAAACATAAGTATTCAGACCCCTTGACTTTTTCCACATTTTGTTATGTTACAGCCTTATTTACATAAGTATTCAGACCCTTTGCTATGAGACTCGAAATTGAGCTATGAATGTCCTTGAGTGGCCCAACCAGAGCCCGGATTTGAAACCGATCGAACATCTCTGGAGAGACCTGAAAATAGCTGTGCAGCGATGCTCCCTATCTAACCTGACCGAGCTTGAGAGGATTTGCAGAGAAGAATGGGAGAAACTCCCCAAATACAGGTGTGCCAAGCTTGTAGCGTCATACCTAAGAAGACTTGAACAATTTAGCCTACCTCTCTCTCCACACAACTCTTTGAGCTGTAATGAAAAAATGGATAGGTTTGCTTAGGAAGTAGATATCCAGCCTAGATGTAGAGTAGGGATATCAGGGTACACATTCATTAGGTTGAATAGAGGGACATGTGTTTTTAGTTGAAGATCCCCTGCTAGTATGGTATGTGTAAAGACATGCCACCTTTAAGTGGGCTATAGTTTATACCAGGGGTGTCAAACTCATTTTACCCAGGGGTCCTCATTCGGTCTTCAACGAAGTACGGAGGGCCTCACTGTCTTGTTTTCATTCGGTGGTCATTAGCGAGCTGGACACAGTCAATAAAATGCATGAATGTCGGTCCAGTATAATTTCTAACCCAGTTTAGATTTGGTTTTAGTCATTTTAAAGTATATTGTTTCCCCTATCCCCAATTTTCTTTAAACATAAAACAAAAAAACTCAAACCACCTGCTGCCCGTATATTTGACACCCTTGGCCTATACCCTCCAACCATTTCATTCACTAGGGATTGTGGAGCCTCTGCTATCTCGCCCCTATTCATAAGGCATGTTGTGTAGTATGTTGTCTGGTTAGTAACTGTTATGGTAATGAGCTGTGTCTCTTGTCATGTACTCTTGTCATGTAGTCGTACTGCATTCAAAAGCTGCAATTAAAAACAAATGAGGTCCAAGGTCAACAAAGAAATGTGACAATTCACAGATGGTGTTACATCTGCCCCTGCCTCGCCCGCTACTTCCACGTTGCCAGATCGTAGCCTCTGTTCAGTCAGTCAGCATTGCTAGCCGTTTGTTCCTGCATAGATCTTATTATCCTGTGGTGCCTGTTTTCCCTAGCCTGATGCTGCTTTTCTCACTGCTACAGTTCTTTCCGCTCTGACTCTGGTCCCTGTCGCCAGTCCCTCGTCTCGTCAGTCCTGCTCCCCTGCCCTGGACCCCCGCTCTACTGTTTCCTTGGATTCCGCTCCGGACCTGCTAATCCTGCCCCTGCTCCACTTGCCCCAGACTCAGCCTCAGTTCCTGGTTCCTTGCTACCCGCCCAAGCTTCCCCTGGCCTGCACCCCATCTCACCCTTGTTTTTCAATAAATACCTTGTTTACCTTATCTCAGTCTCCTCGTCTGAGTCTGCACTTGGGTTCAGCACCTCAGGCCAAAAAGTACTGCTCTTTGCGGGACCTGCCATTGCAAGTGGCATCGCAGAGACTTTCCCCCTGATTCATTGGTCCATTTGAGATTGACCATGTCATTAACCCCTCTGCTGTGTGCCTGAAACTCCCAGACTCTCTCAGGATCCACTTTACCTTCCATGTATCCCTGATTTAAACCTGTCTGCTCCAGTCCTGTCTCCTCCTGCAGCAGCTCCTCCTCCCCCTCGGCTCATCGATGAGCATCTGCCTATACAGTCCAGCAGCTTCTGGACGTGTGCCGTCGGGGTCGTGGCTGGCAGTACCCGGTGGACTGGGAAGGATACGGGCCTGAGGAACACTGTTGGGTTCCCCGCCGTCACATTCTGGACCCCTCACTGTTACGGACTGACCCAGATAAGCTACGTCCGGTTGGGCGCCGGGGGAAGGTGTACTGTTACATCTGCCCCTGCCACGCCCTATACTTCTCATCCGGTGTCTTCCTAACCTGCCCGCTCTCTCTGTCTTGTCTGTGTGCTGGAGACCTGCGCTGGACCCCCGCTCTACTGCTTCCTTGGATTCTGCTCCGGACCTGCTTA
The DNA here is from genome assembly GCF_021184085.1 of Oncorhynchus gorbuscha. Classification (NCBI taxonomy): domain Eukaryota; kingdom Metazoa; phylum Chordata; class Actinopteri; order Salmoniformes; family Salmonidae; genus Oncorhynchus; species Oncorhynchus gorbuscha. The sequence goes on from NC_060180.1 coordinate 65,998,889, forward strand.
CCCTGCTTCTCTTACTGCAGTCTGTTCCTGGTTCCCTGCTACCCGCCCGAGCTCCCCCTGGCCTGCACCCCCCCGCTTTTCAATAAATACCTTGGTTACCTTATCCCTGTCTCCTCATCTGAGTCTGATCTTGGGTTTGCCTGCTCCACCTCGCGTAACAGATACACTCCTTTAAATTAGTGAATTTACATAGACAATGAATCCATGTAAAAGAAAACCACTGGTTGAATTTTAGCATTGGCAGAACAATGATCTTTTCCTGCATGCTCGACTGAAGGTGGTGTTGTATATGATGCCACAGTACTGGATTGTCCTCTTTAATTATTGTTAGTCAAAATTGATGGACACGTTTTCTAGTCAGAGGTCAAAAGGTGATGGTGAAGTCACTTACATAAAGTGCATGCAGGCATGACTATAAGTGGCTTTGAATAAAAGTGTCTACTAAATGGTATATCTTACATTTATGTTATTATATTACAAAGGACAAGGAAAATGCAGGGCTGCCTCACTCCTAAGATAGAAGTAATTGCTCAAGAAACTAGAACGTCTGACCATTTGTCAATAGCAAAAAGGCCCTACTTCATAAACTCCCATCTTCTCTAACTGTGCTGTTGAAGTATAGACACCTCAGTTGTCTAACCCGTTCACACGATTGGTTAACTCGAGGTTCCTACGGTCTCCGCCGAGCAAGGTAAATCTGACAGGATTGGTTAACTCTTGAGGTTCCTAGGGTCTCCGCCGAGCGAGGTAAATCTGACAGGATTGGTTAACTCTTGAGGTTCCTAGGGTCTCCGCCGAGCGAGGTAAATCTGACAGGATTGGTTAACTCTTGAGGTTCCTAGGGTCTCCGCCGAGCGAGGTAAATCTGACAGGATTGGTTAACTCTTGAGGTTCCTAGGGTCTCCGCCGAGCGAGGTAAATCTGACAGGATTGGTTAACTCTTGAGGTTCCTAGGGTCTCCGCCGAGCGAGGTAAATCTGACAGGATTGGTTAACTCTTGAGGTTCCTAGGGTCTCCGCCGAGCGAGGTAAATCTGACAGGATTGGTTAACTCTTGAGGTTCCTAGGGTCTCCGCCGAGCGAGGTAAATCTGACAGGATTGGTTAACTCTTGAGGTTCCTATGGTCTCCACCGAGCGAGGTAAATCTGACAGGATTGGTTAACTCTTGAGGTTCCTATGGTCTCCACCGAGCGAGGTAAATCTGACAGGATTGGTTAACTCTTGAGGTTCCTATGGTCTCCACCGAGCGAGGTAAATCTGACAGGATTGGTTAACTCTTGAGGTTCCTATGGTCTCCACCGAGCGAGGTAAATCTGACAGGATTGGTTAACTCTTGAGGTTCCTATGGTCTCCACCGAGCGAGGTAAATCTGACAGGATTGGTTAACTCTTGAGGTTCCTATGGTCTCCACCGAGCGAGGTAAATCTGACAGGATTGGTTAACTCTTGAGGTTCCTATGGTCTCCACCGAGCGAGGTAAATCTGACAGGATTGGTTAACTCTTGAGGTTCCTATGGTCTCCACCGAGCGAGGTAAATCTGACAGGATTGGTTAACTCTTGAGGTTCCTATGGTCTCCACCGAGCGAGGTAAATCTGACAGGATTGGTTAACTCTTGAGGTTCCTATGGTCTCCACCGAGCGAGGTAAATCTGACAGGATTGGTTAACTCTTGAGGTTCCTATGGTCTCCACCGAGCGAGGTAAATCTGACAGGATTGGTTAACTCTTGAGGTTCCTATGGTCTCCACCGAGCGAGGTAAATCTGACAGGATTGGTTAACTCTTGAGGTTCCTATGGTCTCCACCGAGCGAGGTAAATCTGACAGGATTGGTTAACTCTTGAGGTTCCTATGGTCTCCACCGAGCGAGGTAAATCTGACAGGATTGGTTAACTCTTGAGGTTCCTATGGTCTCCACCGAGCGAGGTAAATCGGATTTTAGGTTTAATACACTCTATGGCTGGAACAAAAATCCAAATACATTTGATCTTCATGTTCTGGTAACATTCGGCAATTTAAAGTATTAATTGGGGACTTATATGTGGACAATGTAACTGTTTTTCTGGGTAATGTGTTATGTTTTATGATTGTGATTTGGTATAAATAAGTGTAGGTGTATATAGAGTTGAATTCAGAAGTTTACATACACCTTAGCCAAATACATTTAAACTCAGTTTTTCACAATTCCGGACATTTAATTCTAGTAAACATTCCCTGTATTAGGTCAGTTAGGATCACCACTTTATTTTAAGGATGTGAAATATCAGAATAATAGTATTTAGTATAGTATAATATAGTATAATATTTCATCCTTCTTAATCCTTCTAAAAAAATCCCTGTTGGGTGAATTTTGGCCCGTTCCTCCTGACAGAGCTGGTGTAACCGAGTCAGGTTTGTAGGCATCCTGTCTCACACACGCTTTTTCAATTCTGCCCACAAATTTTCTATAGGATTGAGGTCAGGGCTTTGTGATGGCTACTCCAATACCTTGACTTTGTTATCCTTAAGCCATTTTGCCACAACTTTGGAAGTATGCTAAATGGTCATTGTCCATTTAGAAGCCCCATTTTTGACCAAGCTTTAATTTCCTGACTGATGTCTTGAGATGTTGCTTCAATATATCCACATAATTTTCCATCCTCGTGATGCCATCTATTTTGTTAAGTGCACCAGTCCCTCTTGCAGCAAAGCACCCCCACGACATGATGCTGCCACCCCTGTGCTTCACGGTTGGGATGGTGTTCTTCGGCTTGCAAGCCTCCCCCTTTTCCCCCCAAACATAACGATGGTCATTATGGCCAAACCGTTCTATTTTTGTTTCATCAGACCAGAAGGACATTTCTACAAAAAGTACAATCTTTGTCCCCATGTGCAGTTGCAAACCGTAGTCTGTCGTTTTTACGGTGGTTTTAGAACAGTGGCTTCATCCTTGCTGAGCGGTCGATATAGGATTCGTTTTACTGTGGATATAGATAATTTTGTACCTGTTTCCTCCAGCATCTTCAAAAGGTCCTTTGCTGTTGTTCTGGGATTGATTTGCACTTTTCGAACTAAAGTACGTTCATCTCTCGGAGACAGAAGGCGTCTCCTTCCTGAGCGGTATGACAACTGCGTGGTCCCATGTTTATACTTGCGTAATATTGTTTGTACAGATGAACGTTGTACCTTCAGGCGTTTGGTAATTTCTCCCAAGGATGAATCAGACTTGTGGAGGTCTTCAAAAAAACATTTATGTCTTTATTTTGATTTTCCCATGATGTCAAGCAAAGAGGCACTGAGTTTGAAGGTAGGCCTTGAAATATATCCACAGGTACACCTCTAATTGACTCAAATGATGTCAATTAGCCTATCAGAAGCTTCTAAAGCCATGACATAATTTTCTGGACTTTTCCGAGCTGTTTAAAAGCACAGTCAACTTAGTGTATGTAAACTTCTGACCCACTGAAATTGTGATACAGTGAATTATACGTGAAATATTCTGTCTGTAAACAATTGTTGGAAAAATGACTTGTGTCATGTACAAAGTTGATGTCCTAACCAACTTGCCAGAACTAAAGTTTTATTAACAAGAAATTTGTGGAGTGGTTGAAAAACGAGTTTTAACAACTCCATCCTAAGTGTATGTAAACTTCCGACTTCAATTGTATTGGGTATAATATATATATTTATGTTGTATCATTTGAAAAGTAGACCTAGGTCTCAATATGTCTTCCCTGTTAAAATAAATGATAATTATAATATCCACGGGCTGTTCCCACTTGTCATAAACTGTTTAAACCAACATTTATTCAAGAAAAAAATCTATGTGAAGACTTTGAACCAACTTGGGAACTGATTTTATTCGCAAGGAAAGGAATTTGTGCACTGTTGTCTTTTTCTACCAAACTAAAGGAAAGGAATTTGTGCACTGTTGTCTTTTTCTACCAAACTAAATGAAAGGAATTTGTGCACTGTTGTCTTTTTCTACCAAACTAAAGGAAAGGAATTTGTGCACTGTTGTCTTTTTCTACCAAACTAAAGGAAAGGAATTTGTGCACTGTTGTCTTTTTCTACCAAACTAAAGGAAAGGAATTTGTGCACTGTTGTCTTTTTCTACCAAACTAAAGGAAAGGAATTTGTGCACTGTTGTCTTTTTCTACCAAACTAAAGGAAAGGAATTTGTGCACTGTTGTCTTTTTCTACCAAACTAAAGGAAAGGAATTTGTGCACTGTTGTCTTTTTCTACCAAACTAAAGGAAATTAATTTGTGCACTGTTGTCTTTTTCTACCAAACTAAAGGAAAGGAATTTGTGCACTGTTGTCTTTTTCTACCAAACTAAAGGAAAGGACTTTGTGCACTGTTGTCTTTTTCTACCAAAACTAAATCCAATTTGACGGTTCATTTATTTGTTGAAATCATGTTATTTGACAACTCAATCAAATGTAAATCAAAACTAGATGTTGAACTGACCTCTGTCCCAGTGGGTTTCTAGCAAATTGACTCATAGCTAGAAACCAGAAAATGAACTGCAATCTATTTGTTCCTTATGATTTTCACAACTGAAGTGGAGGAACAATAGAGGAGAGAGTATGAGGCTAGCAGAAATAGGAGAGTTGGTTGGTTTTGTGTGTGTTGGTGTGCACACACACACACACACACACACACACACACACACACACACACTCACACACACACACACACACACACACACACACACACACACACACACACACACACACACACACACACACACACACACACACACACACACACACACACACACACACACACACACACACACACACACACATGCCCACACATACACACATGCCCACACACACGCACACACGCACACACATACACGCACACACATACACACACGCACACTACCTGAGGAACAGATTGCCACCCCCACGCTCCACTACGTCCAACAGTATGGGTTTAATGAGGGTTCTGCCGTGTGTGTGTGTGTGTGTGTGTGTGTGTGTGTGTGTGTGTGTGTGTGTGTGTGTGTGTGTGTGTGTGTGTGTGTGTGTGTGTGTGTGTGTGTGTGTGTGTGTGTGTGTGTGTGTGTGTGTGTGTGTGTGTGTGTGTACACAAGGAAAGCATGTCATTACTATTCCATACAGAACGTTCCTTGGAGATCCCTCTCCTAATCAGAACAATTTAGCCTACCTCTCTCTCCACACAACTCTTTGAGCTGTAATGAAAAAATGGATAGGTTTGCTTAGGAAGTAGATATCCAGCCTAGATGTAGAGTAGGGATATCAGGGTACACATTCATTAGGTTGAATAGAGGGACATGTGTTTTGAGCTGAAGATCCCCTGCTAGTATGGTATGTGTAAAGACATGCCACCTTTAAGTGGGCTATAGCCTATACCAGGGGTGTCAAACTCATTTTACCCAGGGGTCCTCATTCGGTCTTCAACGAAGTACGGAGGGCCTCACTGAAAATATATTTATTCGCTGTCAATATTTGCAAAAATAGTCCTATATCTATCATGTTTTAGATGTTCTCTTCTCCCTGAGTGTCTAGTTTACATTTACATTACATTTACATTTAAGTCATTTAGCAGACGCTCTTATCCAGAGCGACTTAGTTTACATTTCGGTGGTCATTAGCGAGCTGGACACAGTCATTAAAATGTTTGAATGTAGGTCCAGTATGATTTCTAGACAGTGTAGATTGGGTTTTAGTCATTTTAAAGTATATTGACATTGTTTTAAATTAATGAACCCTTGTATATTGAACCCAAGTATATTGACATGTATTTAAATTAATGAACCCATGTTGAAAAATACAACTGGTTGAATTATAGTACTTGCTACAGTTAATGGCCTGTTTTCACACATTCGTCCCCACATAATTCACTCAGAGGTCATGCCTTCAATTATAGATTTTCTGCATTATACACCTTGCCATTCCAGCATTGGAATAACAATTATATTTTCCTTCATCCTCGCCTGAAGGTGGGGTTGTATATGATGCCACAGTACGGGACTGTCCTCTTTAATGATTGAAAGTCAAAATTGTCAAAATTGATGGACACGTTTTCTAGTCAGAGGTCAAAAGATGATGGTGAAGTCACTTACATAAAGTGCATGCAGGCATGACTATAAGTGGCTTTGAATAAAAGTGTCTACTAAATGGTATATATTATATTATTGTATTACATCATTATATTACAAAGGACAAAGAAAATGCAGGGCTCAATCCTAAGATGTGACATTATTCCCAAAGTAGAAGTAATCGCTGCAAAGAAACTAGAAGGTCTGACCATTTGTCAATAGAAAACCAATCCACAGGCTGTTCCCACTGGTCACAAACTGGTTGAATCAATGATGTTTCCACGTAATTTCAACAACGAAAATCTATGTTACGACTTTGAACCGATGTAAAAACTGATTTTATTCGCAAAAACTGCAATCTATTTGATCCTTGTGTTTTTCACAACTGAAGTGTAGGGACAATAGAGGAGAGAGTATGGGACTAGCAGAAATTGAGGAGTTGGTTGGTTTTGGATGTGTCGGTGTACACACATGCACACACGCGCGTGCGCGCACATACACACACACGCACACACACTACCTGAGGGACAGATCACCACCCCCACGCTCGGCTGCGTCCGACAGTACGGGTTTAATGAGGGTTCTGCCATCTCTGTGTGTGTGTGTGTGTGTGTGTGTGTGTGTGTGTGTGTGTGTGTGTGTGTGTGTGTGTGTGTGTGTGTGTGTGTGTGTGTGTGTGTGTGTGTGTGTGTGTGTGTGTGTGTGTGTGTGTGTGTTAGTGACGTGTGTGTGTGTGTATGTTAGTGACGTGTGTGTGTGTGTATGTTAGTGACGCGTGTGTGTGTGTGTGTGTGTGTGTGTGTGTGTGTGTGTGTGTGTGTGTGTGTGTGTGTGTGTGTGTGTGTGTGTGTGTGTGTGTGTGTGTGTGTGTGTGTGTGTGTGTGTGTGTGTGTGTGTGTGTGTGTGTGTGTGTGTGTGTGTGTGTGTGTGTGTGTGTGTGTGTGTGTGTGTGTGTGTGTGTGTGTGTGTGTGTTAGTGACGTGTGTGTGTGTGTGTGTGTGTGTGTGTGTGTGTGTGTGTGTGTGTGTGTGTGTGTGTGTGTGTGTGTGTGTGTGTGTGTGTGTGTGTGTGTGTGTGTGTGTGTGTGTGTGTGTGTGTGTTTGTATGTTAGTGACGTGTGTGTGTGTGTGTGTGTGTTTGTATGTTAGTGACGTGTGTGTGTGTGTGTGTGTGTGTGTGTGTGTGTGTGTGTGTGTGTGTGTGTGTGTGTGTGTGTGTGTGTGTGTGTGTGTGTGTGTGTGTGTGTGTGTGTGTGTGTGTGTGTGTGTGTGTGTGTGTGTGTGTGTGTGTAAGTGACGTGTGTGTGTGTGTGTTAGTGACGTGTGTGTGTGTATACGCAGCGAACGCATCTCATTACCATTCCACACAGAACATGCCTTGGGGATCCCTCTCCAAATACGAACAATTTAGTCTACCTCTCACTCCAATCTACTCTTAGAGAAGTAATGAAAAATGGATAGGTTGGCTTAGCAAGTCAATATCCATCCTAGAGGTAGAGTATACGGAACTGAGACTACACATTCATTAGGTTGAATAGAGGGACATGTGTTTTGAATTGAAGATCCTTTTCAAGAGCTTTTCATGTTCAAAACTGTGCACTCTCCTCAAACAATAGCATGGTATTATTTCACTGTAATAGCTACTGTAAATTGGACAGTGCAGTTAGATTAACACTAATTTAAGCTTTCTGACAATATCAGATATGTCTATGTCCTGGGAAATGTTCTTGTTACTTACAACCTCATGCTAATCGCATTAGCCTACGTTAGCTCAACCGTCCTGCAGGGGACCCACCAAACCTGAAGAAGTTTTAATCAGAGAGGCAACAAAGAGACAAAAGATAACCCTGAATGAGCTGCAAAGCTCCACAGTGGAGATTGGAGTATCTGTCCAAAGGACCACATTAAGCTCCACAGAGCTGGGCTTTCCAGAAGAGTGGGCACAAAAAAAGCCATTGCTTAAAGAAAAAAATAAGCAAACACGTTTGGTGTTCGCCAAAAGGCATGTGGGAGACTCCCCAAACATATGGAAGAAGGTACTCTGGTCAGATAAGACTGTAGCTTTTTGTCCACCAAGGAAAATGCTATGTTTTGCGCAAACCCAACACCTCTAATCATCCCGGAACACCATCCTAACATGAAGCATGGTGGTGGCAGCATCATGCTGTGGGGATGATTTTCATAGGCAGGGACTGGAAAACTGGTCAGAATTTAAGGAATGATGGATGGCTCTAAATACAGGGAAATTCTTGAGGGAAACTTGTTTCAGTCTTCCAGAGATTTGAGTGGGACGGAGGTTCACCTTCCCACAGAACAATGATTCTAAGCATACTACTAAAGCAACGCTTGAGTGGTTTAAGGGGAAATATTTAAATGTCTTGGAATGGCCTCGTCAAAGTCCAGATGTCATTCCAATTGAGAATCTGTGGTATTACTTAAAGATTGCTGCACACCATCGGAACCCATCCAACTTCAAGGAGCTGGAGCAGTTTTGCCTTGAAGAATGGGCAAAAATCCCAGTGGCTAGATGTGCCAAGCTTATAGAGACATACGCCAAGAGACTTGCAGCTGTAATTGCTGAAAAAGGTGGATCTACAAAGTATTGACTTTGGGGGGGTGCACGCTCAAGTTTTCAGTTGTAATTTTTTTTTATTCAAGCCTGGTTGGACTGGCCTCGTTGACATGCGGTAGCTAACCGTGCAGATCTTCAGCACAGGGACAAAGTGGTGCCACGAGTCTCCAGAAATAAACAGTTGTTGATAACATAACAATGAAGACCTTACGTCATCCCGAGACAACTAACTGGTAGCTAAACGCATAACGTATTCCAGCCACCTACAAGCAGTTATTTTTTTGATCATCTCGGGATGAAGAGGTAATATTCCGCCTCTCGAACGTTCTGTTTGCTTTAATTGACACCTCTCCTGCACCCCTCTCAGTGTGGTTGCCAGACAAACACAGAACACTTGACAGGAAAAGACAACACTTAATTACATGAGCACTGAGTGCTGCCTGGTAAAGATGTTCTGTGTCTACAGTAGGTGTGGTTTGTTATTTATTACAGCAATAACTTCAGCAGGTTTCACTGCTTGAGTAGTTCAGTTGCTCCAGGGGGGTTTGAACCAGTAGCAGAATAGACACAAATCCGTGTCCTAAATCTCTAGACGAGAAAATCAAAGATGTCAAAACCGTTAATTTGTTTGTTTTGCAGGTTTTTAATAAAGAAAACCGAGATGATTTTTATTGAAACATGAAAATAGACATTATGTGTCTGCATTGGACAGTTTGGCTGCTAAGAGCGAGATGAGTGCACTTCATTTATTTTTTCTTATTTATTAATACAGAAAATCGAGACTGCTTGGATTGAGACACTGCTGAGGGAGATGGTAGCCCTAGTGGGACAGAGGGAATTCAGAAGAGGAGGGAGTCAGAAGACTATATTAAATTAGGTGTAGCCTCCTCCTGTCTCCCACCCCCTACCACACACACACAGATACACACTGATACACACTGATGATATGACACAATACCCATAAGCTTGTGATGCCCTATTGCGTTCCCCGCATGCCCGCATCGAGACAAGAGTTAGCGGTGTTGGCTCGTAGAGGTAGACGTAACGTAACGTCAGCGTGATTACGATGTTGATAGTGTTTTGGGACAGCAAAGCTCCATTTCGTCACACTGCTCAAATTCTTCCTGCAGGGGAAATCACTGGCTCCGTCCCACAGAGCCCGCAGGCTGCCCCCGATGCCAAGCTCATTAAATAGATGGCTATGACTCATAACTCTCTTTCTCTTTCAGTCTTTCACCCTGTCCCTCTTTTTTTCACTGTCAGATTTCACTGTATGTATCTTTCTATTTCCCTCTCTCTCTCTTCAGGTAGTTGGTGAGGTAGTGCCCTCACGGTCTTGCAATACGTTCTATAGCACAATATCCTCATGGAATGGAGGAGCAATTTGCATGGTTAAACTGTAGTCAGGTCAGCTAGATGTGTGGATGGGTAGTGTGGAATGGACCCCTGCAGGCTCCGTGATACATAATCACTGTATGGTGTGTCACACCCCCACACAGATAGACAGATAGATATGACTCTAATTGAAAAAGTTTATTCCCAAAACGCTATATCCAACCATTTTTCACATTTGTGTTTTTTTCCATCAGAAATGATTGCTTATGAGTACCTTCATTGGGTGTAAAATATTACAGTTATCAGATTTTTAATTCATAGATTTTAGAATTGAATGAAAATGTTTTTTAATTTTTTTATTTAAGCAAAACTCTGTATATTGTTTAGCTGGAAGTGAATGTCCATATCCTGTATAGTTTGACTCCGATGTGTTGTCTCACCTATCTTAAGATGAAAGCACTAACTGTAAGTCGCTCTGGATAACAATCATTTGCTAAATGGATAAAATGTCAAAGATAAATGTTTTACATACAGATCTCATATTAATGTATTTAATTATATAAAATAAATATATATATTGATGTCACAAATGTATCATTTGTACAGTTCTTTATAACGTTAGTTACAGTTGAAGTCAGAAGTTTACACACTTAGGTTGGAGTCATTAAAACTCATTTTTCAACCACTCCACAAATTCCTTGTTAACAAACTATAGTTTTGGCAAGTCGGTTAGGACATCTACTTTGTGCATGACACAAGTAATTTTTCAAACAATTGCTTACAGACAGATTATTTCACTTATAATTCACTGTATCACAATTCCCATGTGTCAGAAGTTTACATACACTATGCTGACTGTGCCTTTAAACAGCTTGGAAAATTCCAGAACAATTATGTCATGGCTTTAGGAAGCTTCTGATAGGCTAATTGACATCATTTGAGTCAATTGGAGGTGTACCTGTGGATGCATTTCAAGGCCGACCTGCTTGACAACAGTGGGAAAATCCAAAGAAATCAGCCAAGACCTCAGAAAAAATATTGTAGACCACCACAAGTCTGGTTCATCCTTGGGAGCAATTTCCAAACGCCTGAAGGTACCACGTTCATCTGTACAAACAATATTACGCAAGTATGAACACCATGGGACCATGCAGCTGTCATACCGCTCAGGAAGGAAATGCGTTTTGTCTCCTAGAGATGAATGTGCTTTGGTGTGAAAAGTGCAAATCAATCCCAGAACAACGGCAAAGGACGCTGTGAAGATGCTGGAGGAAACAGGCACAAAAGTATTTATATCCACAGTAAAACAAGTCATATATCGACATAACCTGAAAGGCTGCTCAGCAAGGAAGAAGCCACTGCTTCAAAACCGCCATAAAAACAGCAGACTACGGTTTGCAACTGTTTGGCCATAAAGACCATAGTTTTGTTTGAAGGAAAATGGGGAGGCTTGCAAGCCGAAGAACACCATCCCAACCGTGAAGCACGAAGGTGGCAGCATCATGTTGTTGGGGTGCTTTGCTGCAGGAGAGACTGGTGCACTTCACAAAATAGATGGCATCATGAGGTAGGAAAAGTATGTGGATATATTGAAGCAGCATCTCAAGACATCAGTCAGAAAGTTAAAGCTTGGTCACAAATGGGTCTTCCAAATGGAAAATGACCCCAAGCATACTTCGAAAGTTGTTGCAAAATGGTTTAAGGACAACAAAGTCAAGGTATTGGAGTGGCCATCACAAAGCCCTGACCTCAATCCTAACTATAAAAATTTGTGGGCAGAACTGAAAAAGCAGGTGTGAGCAAAGAGGCCTACCAACCCTACTCAGTTACACCAGCTCTGTCAGGAGGAATGGGCCAAAATTCACCCAACTTATTGTGGGAAGCTTGTGGAAGGCTACCTGAAAAGTTTGACCCAAGTTAAACAATTTAAAGGCAATGCTACCAAATACTAATTGAGTGTATGTAAACTTCTGACCCGCTGGGAATGTAATGATGTAATTTTGGATGTAATTTTGGAGAAATGTCCTCTGGTCTGATTAAACAAAAATATAACTGTTTGCCCATAATGACCATCGTTATGTTTGGAGGGAAAGGTGGAGGCTTGCAAGCCGAAGAACTCCATCCCAACCGTGAAGCACGGGGTGGCAGCATCATGTTGTGGGGGTGCTTTTCTGCAGGTGGGACTGGTGCACTTCACAAAATAGATGGCATCATGAGGTAAGAAAATTATGTGGATATATTGAAGCAACATCTTATTGTCCAACTTATTGTGGGAAGCTTGTGGAAGGTTAACCGTAACATTTGACCCAAGTTAAACAATTTAAAGGCAATGCTACCAAATACTAATTGAGTGAATGTAAACTTCTGACCCACTGGGAATGTGATGAAAGAAATAAAAGCTGCAATAAATAATTCTCTCTACTATAATTCTGACAATTCACATTCTTAAAATAAAGTGGTGATCCTAACTGACCTAATACAGGGAATTCTTACTAGGATTAAATGTCCGGAATTGTGAAAAAACTGAGTTTAAATGTATTTGGCTAAAGTGTATGTAAACCTCAGACTTCAACTGTAGTGGTCTGATAATACTGTGGTATTAGAGGAGGGAGGAAGCAGAAGGTGAACATTTCCTCTCGCAATGACGTCCTCGTCTGCAGCTTATTATTTGACACATTCTGTCTATTTGACATTTTAAGGTTAGATGAAATTATGAAAATGGCACCCAGAGAGGGTCAAATGTATATGTTATATTGCTCTGTATTGTGTACAGATGGATCAGAGGTAAAATGTATATGTTATATTGCTGTGTATTGTGTACAGATGGATCAGAGGAAAAAGGACTCGCTGGGCAGCCCACTGAGTGCCTCCTTTCTCGCAGTGTGAGATTGTGTTCTCTCTCAACCCCACATACTGAGAGAGAGCTCGTCTATTTCCAATGGAGTAAAGTGGGATTTAGAAGATTATAAACTGGGTGGTTTGAGCCCTGAATGCTGATTGTCTGAAAGCTGTGGTATATCAGACCGTATACCATGGATATGACGAAGCATTTCTTTTTACTGTTCTAATTATGTTTGTCACCAGTTTATAAAAGCAATAAGTCACGTTGTCGTTGCGTCGTTCCACTTAGCCGTGGTATATTGGCCATACACCACACCCCCTCAGGCTTTATTACTTTAATAACACATGGTAGATGATGAGAGAGAGTGAGGAGAAAGTCTATCATAAAGAACAATACATCAATATTACATTTTGCACTTTAAGATGTTTTGTTGTTGTAAGGATACGTTTCCATTTGTTATTCTTTGGAGAGGACTGTAACGACACTACTCCAGCTTCAAAATCCCCCTAATGGTCTCCCTACAGAACATGTCAACAGATGTGTGTGTGTACAAGTGCTCTGGTTACTGTGCAGGGACTAACGGATCCATTTTGGTCCTTTTCTCATGTGGAGAGGATGAGTCAACGTCCTCCAATGATTGAAAACAGACATTCACTCTAATGGTCCCTTCACAGGGAGTCTGTCTCATCACACTCACTCTGCCTGGTGGCTGGCGCCATATTGGACATCTTCATCATGCTACGCTTGGCCTGATCACAGAAACCAATTAATAGACACACACATGTCTAACACAAACTCATGCACACACAGGTTACGCAGATATACACAAATACATACATACCGTATCATGGATGCTCACACACACACACACACACACACACACACACACACACACACACACACACACACACACACACACACACACACACACACACACACACACACACACACACACACACACACACACACACACACACACACACACACACACAGCTAATGTGGTGAGGTGAGAGAGTTCACTTTTTTCAGAGCTCTCTTTCTAGAACAGTCCTCATTATCTTCCACAGATAACATGCACCATCTTTCAAACAAGTCTCCAAACATTACACTGACACTCCAGACCTACCATTTAGAGAGTGATTAGTCCAATCCTTTGATGTGAAACTTCAAGACATGTTTTATTCAGAAGCATTGCTGGGTTCATCTGTTTGTGCTGCGTGTGTGTGTGTGTTTGTGCACATGTGTGCTTGTGCCTTTGTCCTTATGTGTGTGTGTGTGTGTGTGTGTGTGTGTGTGTGTGTGTGTGTGTGTGTGTGTGTGTGTGTGTGTGTGTGTGTGTGTGTGTGTGTGTGTGTGTGTGTGTGTGTGTGTGTGTGTGTGTGTGTGTGTGTGTGTGTGTGTGTGTGTGTGTGTGTGTGTGTGTGTGTGTGTGTGCATGCATGTTTGTGTGCTTGTGCGTGTGTGTTTGTGTTTAGCTAGGACCAGAAGCCCCCACCAGAATAGTAGACAACAACAAAAATGTCCCCACAAGGTCAAATGTTATTTCTAGGGTGTTTAGGGTTAAGGTGGTGTCAATTCTTACACAGAGACACACAAAGTCAGTCTTAAATGAATCATTCTTTATTATCAGTGCGCTGGAGAGGATCCATCCAACTCAATGCACCAAGTCGATCAGGAGCTCCAACGGGGCAGTCCCTTTAGATCCCATATATACTGGTTACAGACATGTTACATAGACATAGGTTTGGTTCCTGCATGTGTCTGGCACAGTCTCCTTTCATAACTTATAGAACAAATTCTGGGGGTTCTGCCAGATCGTCCTAAGGAAGAGGTCATGACGGCCCCCCTCATATCTTTACCAGGCACAGGCTGGAACCAACAATTTGTTATGACACCAAAGACAAAATGAAACATTTCAAGACTGTCTCTTCACAAAGTAAAAATTCCTTCACAGTAGAATTACTGTGTCCCCACAAGGTTAGTTAAACAAGACTGTTTGTGTGTGTGCGTGCGTGCGTGCGTGTGTGTGTGTGGAATAGTAGTCTTTAAGTACTCAGCACTCAAACATAAAGTTGTTGACATGAATGTACAGGCTCACAAGTGCCCAACTCCCTCTACCTAGCCTCTTGTGGTATCTTCCAACTACATTATAGCTCCCAAGTTGGCCTGTCTGTCTGCATAGACACAGTCGAAGTTCATTGAATCAAGGTGTCTGAAAACATATAGAATCTTAATGACTGTTCTGTCTGGCACTAGTGAGAACAAATAAAGGAAGCAATCAAATGATATCGCTCTGTAGGTGTCCAAATCATTGAAATACAGATCATCTTTCTATATTTTGGATGTAAATAAGATTGGCATGTGATTACATATAATATAATGATTATTACTACTATTATTAACATCTCCACACCAGTCTAACCACAAAGGGAGAGAGGGGGGCGAGAGAGAGAGAGACAGAGGGAAGGAGAGAGGGGGAGGGAGGGAGACAGAGGGAAGGAGAGAGGAGGAGGAAGGGAGACAGAGGGAAGGAGAGAGGGGGAGGGAGGGAGGAAGAGACAGGGCGAAGAGAGAGAGGAGAGAGAGAGGGAGAGAGAAAGAGAGAGAGAGAGAGAGAGAGAGAGAGAGAGAGAGAGAGAGAGAGAGAGAGAGAGAGAGAGAGAGAGAGAGAGAGAGAGAGAAGGACAGAGAGAGAGGGAGAGAGAGACAGAGGGAAGGAGAGAGGGGGCGGGAGAGAGAGATAAAGAGACAGAGGGAAGGAGAGAGGGGGGGAGGGAGAGAGAGAGAGGGAGAGAGCGAGCGAGTGAGCGAGAGAGTGAGAGAGGGGGAAGAGAGAGAGAAAGAGAGAGAGAGAGAGGGGGAGAGAGAGAGGGAGGAAGAGACAGGGCGAAGAGAGAGGGGGAAGAGAGAGGGAGAGAGAGGAGAGAGAGAGAGAGAGAGAGAGAGAGAGAGAGAGAGAGAGAGAGAGAGAGAGAGAGAGAGAGAGAGAGAGAGAGAGAGAGAGAGAGAGAGAGAGAGAGAGAGAGAGAGAGAGAGAGAGAGGGGGGAGAGAGACAGAGGGAAGGAGAGAGGGGGGGCGGGAGAGAGAGGGAGAGAGGGATAAAGAGACAGAGGGAAGGAGAGAGGGGGAGGGAGGGAGAGAGAGAGAGGGAGAGAGCGAGCGAGCGAGAGAGAGAGAGGGGGGAAAGAGAGGGGGGGAAGAGAGAGAAACACTTCCTAACTTCCTGCCAAATGTATGACCATATTAGAGCCACACAGATTACACAGAGCCACAAAGAATTTGAAAACAAATCCAAATTTGATAAACTCCCATATTTATTGGGTGAAATACCACGGTGTGCCATCACAGAAGCAAGATTTGTGACCTGTTGCCACAAGACACCAGTGAAGAACAAACACCATTGTAAATACAACCCATATTTATGTTTATTTATTTTCCCCTTTGTGTTTTGACATCATTACAACACTGTATATAGACATAATATAGACATAATATGACATTTGAAATGTCTTCCAATGCCAATAAAGCCCTTAAATTTAAATGTAATTGAGAGAGAGAGAGATTTATAAAAGGACTAATCACTCTCTAAATGGTAGGTCTGGAGTGTCAGTGTAATGTTTGGAGACTTGTTTGAAAGATGGTGCATGTTATCTGTGGAAGATAATGAGGACTGTTCTAGAAAGAGAGCTCTGAAAAAAGGGAACTCTCTCACCTCACTATATTGGAAAGGTTAGCTGTGTGTGTGTGTGTGTGTGTGTGTGTGTGTGTGTGTGTGTGTGTGTGTGTGTGTGTGTGTGTGTGTGTGTGTGTGTGTGTGTGTGTGTGTGTGTGTGTGTGTGTGTGTGTGTGTGTGTGTGTGTGTGTGTGTGTGTGTGTGTGTGTGTGTGCGTGCGTGTGCGTGCGTGTGTGTGCGTGTGTTGGGTGGAGGACAAAGAGCGAGAGTGTGAAATCTGTGGTACCTGAGGCAAGGAAGCGTGTGTGTGCATACGTTCCTGTGTGTGTGTGTTTGAGTGAGTGGGAGTGTGTTTGTCTGACAGGCTGGCCAATACCTTGTCATCTAAAAGGCTTAAAAGAGAAATATAAATAAATAGTTATAAAAGTACTTCATTTA
Organism: Oncorhynchus gorbuscha; assembly: GCF_021184085.1. Taxonomy (NCBI): domain Eukaryota; kingdom Metazoa; phylum Chordata; class Actinopteri; order Salmoniformes; family Salmonidae; genus Oncorhynchus; species Oncorhynchus gorbuscha. The sequence continues at coordinate 66,015,796 of NC_060180.1, forward strand.
TTTTTTAAACTAAAAAGTAAAAACACTTGGCTGGAGTCAAAAACGGCAGGGTAGTGGCAGGGGTACCTAGTGGTTAGAGTGTTGGACTAGTAACCGAAAGGTTGCAAGTTCAAGTCCCTGAGCTGACAAGGTAAAAATCTGTTGTTCTGCCCCTGAACAGGCAGTTAACCCACTGTTCTAAAGAATTTGTTCTTAACTGACTTGCCGAGTTAAATAAATAAAACTTTTTTTTTAAACTGGCTTTCCTTCACAATGTCCTCCCACTTCTTAAGTCTCACAATGTCCTCTCCTTCTCCAGTCTCACAATGTCCTCTCCCTTCTCCAGTCTCACAAAGCTTGAGTCAGTGAGACAAAGGAGGAGACACAACCAATTGCGTAGTTGCCATCGAGCTCACTTGAATTGAATTACTGTTCCACCTTCACCATGCCATAGTCCATACTGACCGAAAAGTCCCACATGACCACTTCCCCTCCAGATTCTGGAATACTGGCAGTGTGGTTAGTGGACTTCTACTGCTGGTCTGCATCCCCAGGAAGGGATTGATCACTGGCTGTTGATTCAGTCTATCCTGGAACCTCAGCTTGACAAAGAATAGGGGGTAATTCCACTTTTGACACCAATTGTAACAGGCTGGCTGATACCTTGTCATCTAAAAGGCTTACAAGAGGAACTGAGAAATAAATATCTAGAAAAGTACTTATAAAAAACACATGGCTGGAGAATGAAACAGATGTCTCTCCTTCACAGTGTATGTGGCATAGTAGCCTTCAAGTACTCAGCACTCAAACATAAAGTTGTTGGCATGAATTGACAAGAAGAACAAGATGTGGGAATGTAAAGGCTAATTGTAGTGCCCAATTCCCTCTACCAAGCCTCTTGTGGTATCTTCCAACTACATGATAGCTCCCAAGTCTGCCTTTCTGTCTGCATAGACACAGTAGATGTTCATTGAATCAAGGTGTCTGAAAACACATCATATAATCTTAATCACATTTGGTTCTGTCTGCCACTGGTGAGAACAAATAAAGGAGCAATCGATTTAGTCCAAGATTATTGACAAGCTGACTATTACTGCACCGCTTGGAGGGTACCGAGGTAAGATTTTATATCACTCTGTAGGTGTCCAAATCAAAAAGTACAGACAGATCATCTTTCTATAATGTGGATGTAAATGAGATGGGCATGTGATCACATCTGCGTTATGAAACTAATATTGTGATTATCTGTACATGTCACTGTCAGGTTATTATTATAAAGGGAGAGAGAGGAGAGGAAGACAGCCTGCTTTAATAATAGATAAATATGCCAATAAAACTTTCACCAAATGCTCTCATGGAGGGATTTACAATAATGATAACATCAGACCAAAACCACACCACACAAATCAAAAACACAATAGAAAAATCTATATACAGTGTGTGCAAATGGAGTAAGAAGGTAAGGCAATAAATAGGCCATAGTAGTGGAGTAATTACAATTTAGAAAATGAAAACTGAACTGATGGATGTGTAGATGAAGATGTGCAAGTGGAAATAATGGTGTGCAAAAGAGCAAAAAGTAAATGAAAACAATATGGGGATGAGGTAGGTAGTTGGGTGGGCTATTTACAGATGGGCCATGTACAGCTGCAGCGATTGGTAAGCTGCTCAGATAGCTGATGCTTAAAGTTAGTGAGGGATAAGAATTAGTGAGGGATATATAAGAGATAAGTCTCCAACTTCAGCGATTTTTGCAATTCGTTCCAGTCATTGGCAGCAGAGAACTGGAAGGAAAGGAGGCCAAAGGAGGTGTTGGCTTTGGAGATGACCAGTGAGATATACCTACTGGAGAGCGTGCTACGGGTGGGTGTTACTATGGTGACCAGTGAGCTGAGATAAGGCGGAGCTTTACCTAGCAAAGTCTTATAGATGACCTGGAGCCAGTGGGTCTGGCGATGATTATGTAGCGAGGGCCAGCCAACGAGAGCATACAGGTCGCAGTGGTGGGTGGTATATGGGGCTTTGGTGACAAAACAGATTGCACTGTGATTGAATGCATCCTGTTCTTGAGTAGAGTGTTGGAGGCTCTTTTGTAAATGACATCGCCAAAGTCAAGGATCGGTAGGATAGTCAGGTTTACGAGGGTATGTTTGGCAGCATGAGTGAAGGAGGCCTTGTTACGAAATAGGAAGCCGATTCTAGATTTAATTTTGGATTGGTGATGCTTAATACGAGTCTGGAAAGAGAGTTTACAGTCTTGCCAGACACCTAGGTATTTGTAGTTGTCCACATATTCTAAGAACCATCCAGAGTAGTGATGCTAGTCGGGCAGGTCAGTGCGGGCAGCAATCGGTTGAAGAGCATGCACTTAGTTTCACTAGCGTTTAAGATCAGTTGGAGGCCACTGAAGGAGTGTTGTATGGCATTGAAGCTCGTTTGGAGGTTTGTTAACACAGTGTCCAAAGAAGGGCCAGATGTATACAGAATGGTGTCATCTGCATAGAGGTGGATCAAGGAATCACCCGTAGCAAGAGAGACATCATTGATATATACAGAGAAAAGATTTGGCGTTGAATCCTGTGGTACCCCATAGAGACTGCCAGAGGTCCGGACAACAGGCCCTCCGATTTGACACACTGAACTCTATCTGAGAAGTAGTTGGTGAACCAGGCAAGGCAGTCATTTGAGAAGCCAAGGCTGTTTAGTCTGCCGATAAGAATACGGTGATTGACAGAGTCGAAAGACTTGCCGAGGTCGATGGAGACGGCAGTACTGTCTTTTATCAATGGTGGTTATGATATCGTTTAGTACCTTGAGCGTGGCTGAGGTGCACCCATGACCAGCTCGGAAACTGGATTGCACAGCGGAGTAGGTACGGTGGGATTCGAAATGGTCAGTTATCTGTTTATTAACTTGGCTTTCGAAGACTTTAGAAAGGCAGGCAGGATGGATATAGGTCTATATCAGTTTGGGTTTAGAGTGTCTCCCTCTTTGAAGAGGGGGATGACCACGGCAGCTTTCCAATCTTTGGGAATCTCGGATGATATGAAGGAGAGGTTGAACAGACTAGTAATAGGGTTGCAACAATGGCAGTGGATAATTTTAGGAAGAGAGGGTCCAAATTGTCTAACCCAGATGATTTTTACGGCCAGGTTTAGCAGCTCTTTCAGAACATCTGCTATCTGGATTTGGGTGATGGAGAAGCTGAGGAGGCTTGGGCAAGTAGCTGTGGGGGATGCAGAGCTGTTGGCTGGGGTTGGGGTAGCCAGGAGGAAAGCATGGCCAGCCATAGAGAAATGCTTATTTAAATGCTAAATTATCGTGGATTTATCGGTGGTGACAGTGTTTCCTAGTCTCAGTGCAGTGGGCAGCTGGGAGGAGGTGATCTTATTCTCCATGGACTTTACAGTGTCCCAGAACTTTTTGAAGTTAGAGCAACAGGATGCAAATTTCTGTTTGAAAAAGCTAGTCTTTGCTCTCCTAACTGACTGCGTGTATTGGTTCCTGACTTCCCTGTAAAGTTGTTTATCGCGGGGGCTATTCGATGCTAGTGCAGTACGCCACATGATGTTTTTGTGCTGGTCGAGGGCAGTCAAGTCTGGAGTGAACCAAGGGCTGTATCTATTCTTAGTTCTACATTTTTTGAAAGGGGCATGCTTAGTTAAGATGGTGAGGAAATGACTTTTAAAGAACATCCAGGCATCTTCAACTGACAGGATGAGGTCAATATCCTTCCAGGATACCCGGGCCAGGTCGATTAGAAAGGACTGCACGCAGATGTGTTTTAGGGAGCGTTTGATAGTGATGAGGGGTGGTTGTTTGACCGTGGACTCATAATGAATGCAGGCAATGAGGCAGTGATCGCTGAGATCCTGGTTGAAAACCGCAGAGGTGTATTTGGAGGGCAAGTTGGTCAGGATAATATCTATGAGGGTGCCCATGTTTAAAGATTTAGGGTTGTACCTGGAGGGTTCCTTGATGATTTATGTGAGATTGAGGGCATCTAGCTTAGATTGTAGGACAACAGTGGAGATTTGTATAAACCTTGCTATCTGTCTCTTCGACATTTGCAACATTGTTTCCAATATTCAAATTCGATCTCCAGCTGTCCCATAGTAATGAATGCGTTGGGAGTCAGGATGAGACAGACAGGCAGGCAGCTTTTCTCAGCAAGTCGAAATCATGAATCAGATGGCATAATATATGTATATGGATATATAAAAAAATTAAAAAAAAGGTAAATTGAAAAAGTTCAACTGAAACGAAGTTCAGCTAGTTTTCAGTCTTTCCAGCTTCAATTTGAAGTGATTGTGTTAGCTGTGTTGTTGGCTAGCTCCTCTGAACAACAGTGTCCTAACGAGAGAGCACATTTTCTATGTCGGGCCTCATTAGCTCATTGTTATGGATGTGTCCAAATAAATATCACTAGAAAACATCTTAAACAAATGCAAATGCAGCTACTGTGGTTATTCTGGCTGCACTGATTGATGTGACTGCAAGTTAGCTGTAGTTGGCTAGCTAGTAAGCAAGGGATAAGAACATTGCCAGCCAGTATGGCAATGGAACATTTAGAACAAACGACTGAGTTGTGTCCATAAATACAGAACAAAAAGATTGAGGGACTGAGTCGCGTCCATAAATACAGAAGAAAAAGATTGAGGGACTGAGTCGCGTCCATAAATACAGAACAAAAAGACTGAACGACTGGGTCGCGTCCATAAATACAAAACAAAAAGACTGAACGACTGGGTCGCGTCCATAAATACAGAACAAAAAGACTGAACGACTAGGTCGCGTCCATAAATACAGAACAAAAAGACTGAACGACTGGGTCGCGTCCATAAATACAAAACAAAAAGACTGAAGGACTGAGTCGCTTTTCTGGCAACCGAACCAAAAGAACTAACGTCCAGCCGGTGTGGGTAGCAACCCTAGATTTGTGTCGAGACTATATCTTGTGGAAGGATGAAATAGTATGAATAAATTCATCAAAATAAAGTTAATTAAAATATGTCAATCATTATTTGAACATGTTGGTAACCTGTTGTATAAAAGTGATAATGCCCTTGAAGCTGGTGCTTGGAGGATATATTGGCACAATTTGCCAGCCCTTGACTGCGTCTCGGGGCTAACAACACCTGTGCCAATATATTCTCCCAACACCGGCTTCTAGGGCATTATCACTTAAAGAGAAGTGGTGAAATTATGTTCCAAGAACAGAACATATTGAGAAACATATATATATATATATATATTGTAGTTTAACTAGGCAAGTCAGTTAAGAACAAATTGTTGTTTACAATGGCGGCCTACACTGGCCAAACCCGGACAATGCTGGGCCAATAGTGTGCTGCCCTATGGGACTCCCAATCACAGCCGGTTGAGATACAGCCTGGATTCGAACCAGGGTGCTGTAATTGAGTGCGTAACTGGCTGCAGGGAAGTCGCAGGGAGCAGAAATGGGGAGCAAATGGAGCCCTTTATTGAGGCGAACCAAACACGGTACTAAGAAAACTAAACACACACGGGTTACAATAACCCGGCACAAACCAGCCTGGAGTACACATACATTTACATATAACAATTCCACACACAGACATGGGGGGAAACAGAGGGTTTTATGCAAGACGAGTAATGAGAGAATGCAAATCAGGTGTGCAGGAAAACAAGACAAAACAAATGGAAAATTAAAGATGGATCGGCGATGGCTAGAAGACTGGTGACGTCGACTGCCCGAACGCCGCCCGAACAAGGAGAGAGACCGACCTCGGCGGAAGTTGTAACAGGTGCCCGTAGTGATGCCCATAGCACTGAGGTGCAGTGCCTTAGACTGCTGCACCACTCAGGAGCCGAACACATTGTTGACAAACAATGAAAAGACAGCTGCTCAGATATATATTCACACTTGGACATCTGCAGTCCTTCCTGCTCTGATTTCTCTCTCATTTGATGCTATACATACTCCTACGCAGGACTGGTTATCAAGCTGAAACATCTGTTTATGCTTCTCCTCTCGCAAAAAAAATATGTGATTCTCAACAACATGTGTGCTATAAACATGGTCCTTCTGTAGCTCAGTTGGTAGAGCATGGCGCTTGTAACGCCAGGGTAGTGGGTTCGATCCCCGGGACCACCCATACGTAGAATGTATGCACACATGACTGTAAGTCGCTTTGGATAAAAGCGTCTGCTAAATGGCATATATATATGTACAGTATTTGCTATTTTGGATTTCATAAATACCTTTCACACACCCACATTGTCTATTGGTGTCACGATTTCTGCCGAAGTCGTTGCCTCTCCTTGTTCGGGCGGTGCTCGGCGTTCGACATCACCGGTCTTCTAGCCATCATTGATCCATTTTTCATTTTCCATTGGTTTTGTCTCGTCTTCCCACACACCTGTTTTCAATCCCATTCATTACCTGTTGTGTATTTAACCCTCTGTTTCCCCTCATGTCTTTGTCAGAGATTGTTTATTGTCAGTGTAGTGTTTTTGTTGTATAGGTGCGCCACAGGTCTTCGTAACCATATTTTGTTTATGTTCTTTTCCTGTTTAGTGTTATGGAGCATGTTACTAGGACATTATTAAAAGACTCCATTTTACACTC